>NW_026924124.1:0-10000 GCF_032062105.1 Saccostrea cuccullata | reverse complement strand
AAAGTTACTTGGAAATGAATCCTGCACTAAAAACTTTAACATGTTCACTCATCTGGAATATGTAGGTCAGATTCAGCACCCAAAGCAATTCTGGTAGTATGTATCCTAAGATGTATCATCCTTGCAAGTTTGGTTATCATAAGGCTCATAGTATCTTGGAAATGGAACATGTACCAAAAACTTTAACCTGTTACTAAGTCACTCATACGGAAATGTAGGTCAGATTCAGCATCCGAAGCGAGTCTAGTAGTATGCATCCTTAGATGTACCATACAAGTTTGGTCAAAATTGGGCTTACAGTTATTTGGAAATGAGACCTACACCAAAATCCGCACCAAAAATGTTAACCTGCTCCAAAAAAACATTAACCTTGTCATTCCTTTGCTGAAATTGCAGCATCTGAATCTTTGACTGCTACAAAGCATCTTCCATGCATTTCTAATCAATATAGGTCATAGAAGTACTAAAATAATTTGCCCCAAAAACTTAACCTTAACCTAGGACGCCGACGGTATCACACAAGCTTCCCTAACTTCGTTGAGGTGAGCTTAAAATGGAAGCCCTTAATCTGTATATGGTTATGTCTCTAAAATAGTGAAAAATTCTCCAATGGGGCGTTAAACATTTTTCTGTTTTTGTTAATTCAAATTTTCGACCATCGAACATGCTCTTAAGGTTGTTTAATAATTGCCAACTATATAAGTATACACAGATATACGGACCCTATTAAATACATGTATACGTTTTGTCGGATCCAAGAACAAACAGTTTGCATGATGCCGTTTGAACAGTTTGGTACGAGGGTTCGAAAAAATGCACGTTGCAGGAGAACACAGTAAATGAAAATTGAAAGTTTCTTTATTTTTGACTTTCATGTATCTTATGCTGGCTTCCTTGATGTAAAATGATGTTAATCTTGTGCCAAACACCAACAAATGCAAATCAGATGTAGTTGAACCGCCCGTTGAGTGATTTAAGCGGTTCAATATCTTACTCAGCGGTAAACATGATTTTCTGTAAAGCATCGGAAATGTTAAAGTTGTTAAAGTATAAATTTATAATTTTTTTTTAAAGTATAACAAATCAGAATGTGTTAAAGAATGTAACTTGTGATGCAAACTGTTTAGTACAGTTACTGATCAATACTATTTTGGTCGTAGTGTATTTTTGCAATGGAGAATCTAGTACATGTACAAACCTTTCATCCTTAAATGAATAAAGCCCCTATTACAAATATATTATATTCTAAAGCTTAAGTAATTTTACACATTCCTCAATGGTTTTAAAAGTTATTTAAAAAATCTATTTCGAGATCGATATTAGTTTATGGCGCATTTTAAGGAATTGTTACATTATTTACTAGAAAAATATTGCATAGTTGTAGATCAAATACAGATTTATACATGTATAGCGATGATTTTGGCATAAGGAGTAAGTACATGAAGTCATATGAATGTACAAGAAGCGCTATCATATCTTCCAATGAGACAACGTAAATATGGCAAGAAAAACTTTTGAAATATGCTTACAAAATAAAATAGAATAAAAATTACCTTATAACCATTTTTGTCACGTTTCGTCCCATTACTTTCCGCTGTGTTGGAGTACACGTTATCCACGTTCTGTGTCATGACTATTTCCTCAGGATTTTCATAAACTTGAGAATGATAAAAAAAAAACCATTCAAGCATGAATATTTCATGTATACATTATGTCAGAGAATTGCATCAAGTTAAAATCTATTGTCTCAAGCCACGGTTCGGAGTTCCACTTATAGCTATCTCCTATGCGTTGCTGCCTTGATAACATAAGTTGTAGTAATCTTGAATATATATGCCTGTTTGTTGTGTCGTAATGTTCAGCCAATGACAATATTTGTTTCCATCGCAATTGAAATCATTAACATCATCAGTTAACTAACATATTTCGTTCAGAGAGATTGGTTACTGAAAGGTCGTGTCAAAGTTAATAATCCCACTATGCTTTCCTCGCACTGGTCAATATTTTAAAGGAATACGCAATATTCTCTTGAAACAGAAATTGGTTGTTGTTAACTTTCGTATAAACGTTAGACCTACGTTTTTATATAAATTCTTAAACACTAAAAATATATTAATTCTCAGATCATACAAGTAATATGAAACTGCCTATGTACTGGGACTGCGCTGAGGTAATACATGCTGTATTACAGGAACTCAGTGGACCTCTCTGGTGACGGAGTGGATAAACATTAGTTTGCTTCATCTCTTGCATACGGTCGTAAGACCTGAAAAGGCAGACGGATGCAGGGGATAAACGGCTAAGTGTTTCACAGTACACCAAGGCACGTACGACCTGAATAAGGCAGTCACTTGGTTGTAGAGAGAGGTGGCATACCACAATTGGAAGTGGGGGAAGTGCCAAGATGCAGCAGTACTAGTGAAGTGGCAGGACCGAAGTAATTCATTTGCGGGAGACACCCGTTGACCACAGTTAGTGGTTGTCAAACTTGGTTAACGAACATAAGTGTAACGCCGGGTGATACAAGCCATATCACAAACACCAAGCTCGGCCGCGTTGCACGTTATACTCTTTTTATTCAATCACGGCCAGAAAGGGAGAGAATTGTACACTTTGGCAGAGGTTTGCTACGATGCTTAAAATCAAGCTATGCGTAAATGTAAATCAAATAAAGATAACTGAAGATGATCATTTAAAAATATCAGCATTGCTTATGGCTGATGAATATAATATTGTTAAACAAAGAACAACTGGGATAGTGGGATAGAGGTTGTATGTATGTAAGACGTTGTCATAATTTAAATCAGTGAAGTGCAAAGATTGAAATCTCAGGTTTTATATATCATTTTCTCGTCTTTAATTCTTACCATCTGTAACTTCTTTATTCTGTTTTATCTTCTTAGCTGTAAATAAATCATATACAGCTTTTTACAACAATTTAGATACACCAATCTTAATAACACACAAGAACTTTCAAAGACCTTTTTGGTAATGTACATTATGTTGTGCTTTGAAAAGTTTAAGGATGTTTTATGTACTAAGAGATGGTTTGTCGATCTTTCTGCGCTTTTTAAATGCTTTGACAAACTGACCACTTCTGTGTTCATTGAAATACTGTTTTAGTAGGGATCGTTTAGAAATTCGGGCAATTTTGCATTAGTCAGCAATACTTCGATATCGTCATATTTGTGTAGAGGAATCAAATTATGTCATGGCAGTTTTGTGAAGTAAATTATTGACAATAGTATAAGGAATGAAAAAAAGCAGGAGCACCGCTATGCGTAGCATCCCCTCGCAGCAGGAACTTCATCGAAAATCTTTCACTTTTTAAGAGGAGTAAAGGTTGATTTCATCTTGAGGGTCTATTTAGTGAGGGGGGGGGGCATTACAAGTATATGTAATTTGGCAGGTTCTCTTATTCTTGGCAGAAATATATCACGCATACTTAAAGTTTCAATAATTTTCTAAACCAGAGTATACCTCACAATTACATGCATTATGCATCACATCTGAGCATTCCCACGGTTGCAATATTATTTTCATTATGATACGCGTGAATTTACGGGAATTGAACTGCGTAGTTCATTAAATTATTTCAATTACTCAGTGTCTGAGATGCCACTTTTCATTCAAGCAGACTGTCTCAAGATACGCTCAATAATATGACTATACACAAAATACAAAGTAATACTTACCAAAGTGAGTCTATCAAGGGACCCATATTTTAATACTGTCAAGTCGTACATATAAATGCAAGATTTGAAGCTAGAAAACACAGGATATCTTAAGGACATACGCAACTTACCTTTACTACTGATCCGAAGCGTATACTATTTTTGTCCTGTCTGTTAGTCTGTCTGTCTGTTGTCAACTTTAATCTTCCTCATAACTTTTGAACCATGAGAGATAGAGAAATTATATTAGGTATGCATACTTCTCTAATTAAGTTCTTTCAAATGACATCAAGGTCAATGACCTTGTGGCCTTGACTGTGACCTATATGCTAAAAATAGCTTTTTCGAACTTTCGCCATTTCTTTTGAACCATAAGAGATAGAGACTTCATATTTTTTATGCATACTTCACTAGCTAAGCCCTTTCAAATGACCCTAAGGTCAATGACCTGGTGACCTTGACGGTGACCTAGTGTTTCACAAACACATCTTGTTTCAAGAGATTTTTTTATTTAAGATTATTTGGCATTAGAAGTTCGTATATAAAAATATAGCATGCATTACCAAGGGTTTTGAAAAAATTAATTTAATGAAAATCCTTGCAAAACAAATGCCCTGCAAAATTCAAAAAGGAGGTTGCAGTGACCTACTTTTTCATAAATATGTTTTAAGGTCGCAAGATGCATCAACTTACAAGATTTGATGATTCTAAACCTCTTAGTGTCTGAAATAATTGGATTAAATGTTTTTCAAAGAATTGGTCATAAAGTTCAAAAAGTAGGTCACGGTGACCTACTTTTAAGTTGACGTTGTTCAAGGACCCGAGATGCATCAACTGATAAAGTTTTAAAGTGATAAAGGCTTAAAGTGTCCAAAATATGCCTTCAAATCAATTTAAAAACAAATACCCCCAAAATTTAAAAAGTAGGTCACCGTGACCTACTTTTGAGTTAACATGATGTAAAGTCCTAAGATGCATCAACTTACAAGATTTGATGATCCTAGTCCTTATAGTAAGCAAAATATACAAGTTTTTAATAATTGTAAATTTAAGTCAAGTTTGAAATGACCTTGAGACTACGCTCTTTGCCCCAGGGTCATGCCTTGAAGAATTTTTAATCTTCAACATATCCTGATCCTTGTATGTAAGTTTGGTGAAAATCTGCCAGGTGATTCTGGAGAGGAAGATGTTTTAGCAACCAGTATTTTTGGTTTTGTTTTCCTGATTATCTCCCCTTGTTTAAGGGTCCCAACCCTACTTTTAGTATAAAGGCTAGCTCTTGGGCCAAGGATACCCTGTTACAAATTTGACACTGATTGGCCAAGGGGTTCTTGAGTTGTGGCCCATTTTCCAAAAAGTTAACGCACACCGCACACCACACAAATGGCCATAGCATTAGCTCTTTGAGCCATTGGCTCAGAAGAGCTAAAAATGCCATTAATTCATAATTACTTATAGTAATTCTCTAATTCATAATTACTTATAGTATCTCCCCTTGGAAAAGGGCGTGGCCCTTCATTTGAGCAAACTTTAATCCCCTTTACCCAAGGATACTTTGTAGCAAGTTTGGTTGAAATTGGCCCAGTGGTTCTTGAGAAGAAGAAAAAAATATGAAAAGTTTACAACGATGACAACAACGACGACAACGACAGACAACGGACAGAAAAGCTCACTTGAGCCTTTGGCTCCATCGAAAACTATCCATATATATTTTTGGAATAATAAATTAAATAACAAAAATCACAAAAGTAGGGCATTTCATGACTTTCCTTTTGCATGAGAATGCTTGAGTTTCCAAGGTGAAACTGATTATGTTTCTTCATGATTCTAGGCTTTACAGTAACCTAATTATGCAAATCCATTTGAAAATAAATAGCTGTAAAATTTCAAAAACTTTACCATGGTTCAAAGGTTTTCAAAATTAGTTTTAAAATGCAACAATTGTCAAGATTTATTAAACAGAGATCTTATCGATCAAAAGATGGACGTTTCAACATAGTATGAATTCAGGTCAATTACGAAATAACCTTAAGGCTCACCCTTATACCTTAATCTAATAAATGAATATTACATACAGTAAAGCACGCTTATAGCAAACACGCTAAAAATGAATTGAGGCTTACAGAGTAGAGATTTTCATTCCTCAGAGCTTTAAAATAGACTGGGAACTTAACTGATATACCGAATCGAATTACGTTTATAACAAAGTAAAATGTTCTCTCCCTGGGATTTAGTAATGACCCCGTTTTACTGTAGTCATATTCAAATATAAAATACATCCTCTGGCTTATCATACAAGCCGTTTTAAAACATTTTTTCTTATTTTTTTTTGAATTTAATACAACTTGAGAATGCCTTCAAATTAATACAGCATATTACTTTGCTGTTCTTGAAAAAAAGATTTTTTAAAAACATTTCCCTCCTATATATAACTTCATAAAAATTTGAATTTGATTCCCCATTGTTTCCCTCCCTACCCCAAAGGGCCATGATTTGAATAAATTTAAATCAGGATTTGTACAAATTCTACACTACCCGAAAATGCTTCAATATAAATACTAGTATCACTAATCATGGCTTTGCTATTCTTGAAAAAAAAAATTTTAAATATATATTTAAGTGTAAAACTTGGATCCCCAAGTTTGACCCACCCTATTCCTGGGGGGTTATAATTTGAACAAACTAGAATCTACACTACCTGAGAATGATTCCATATAAATAAAAGTAATCATGGCTTCAAAGTACTCGAGAAGACGATTTTTAAAGATTTCCTTATCTAGTCCTATGTAAAACTTTGATCATCCATTTTGGCTCCATCCTACCCCTGGGGTCATGACTTGAACAAACTTGAATCTACACTACCTTGAGGATGATTCACACGAGTTTCATTTTTCCTGGCCAAGAGGTTTTTGAGAAGAAGAATTTTAAAGATTTTTCCTATATATTCCTATGTAAAACTTTGATTGGCCATTTTGCTCCCACCCTACCTTCGGGGGTCATGATTTGAACAAACTTGAATCTACAATACCTGAGGATGCTTCCACATGAGTTTCATCTTCCCTGGCCCAGTGGTTCTTAAGATTGATTGATTGTATATTGTTTAACGCCGAGTCAGCAATTTTTCAGCTATATTTCGGCGGACTATTAGGTTAATGGATCAGTAAAATTTTTGGTTTCTCTGGCGGCCCCCAATGAGCCTACTCATAGTTCTTAAGAAGAAGATTTTTAAAGATTTTTCCTATATATTCCTATGTAAAACTTTGATTGCCCCACCCTACCCCAGGGGGTCATGTTTTGAACAAATTTGAATCTACACTACCTGAGGATGATTCCACATGAGTTTCATCTTTCCTGGCCCAGTGGATCTTGAGAAAAAGTTTTTAAAGATTTTCCCTATATACTCCTATGTAAAACTTTGATCGGCCATTTTGGCCCCACCCTACCCCCGGGGGTCATGACTTGAACAAACTTCAATCTACACTACCTGAGGATGATTCCACATGAGTTTCACCTTTCCTGGCCCTGTGGTTCTTGAAAAGAAGATTTTTAAAGATTTTTTCTATATATTCCTATGTAAAACTTTGATCGGCCATTGTGGCCCCAACCTACCCCCGGGGGTCATGATTTGTACAAACTTGAATCTACACTACCTGAGGATGCTTCCACACGAGTTTCATCTTTCCTGGCCCAGTGGTTCTTGAGAAGAAGGATTTTAAAAGATGCCATTATTTTTTCATTAATTCATAATTATCTCCCCTTAGAAGAGGGCATGGCCCTTCATTTGAACAAACTTGAATGCCCTTCACCCAAGGATAGTTTGTGGCAAGTTTGGTTGAAATTGGCCCAGTGGTTCTTGAGAAGAAGATGAAAATGTGAAAAGTTTACCACAACGACGATGACAACAACGACTACAACGACGACAGACAACAAACAAATTTGAGCCTTCGGCTCAGGTGAGCTAAAAAGACGTTGTACTCCAGCAAAATTGTATGAATATTACACTCTACCTTTTTTCTGTTTTGCTTTTTCTTCTTTCTTAAAAAAACCTATAAGAGAAAATAAAATTACAACTAGTTACTGCTTTTGAAGGGCCAGTGGAGTTCTCAATACAATGTATACATTGAATCAAAATGGACAATCTTTTATCTCATCAATGGACTTTTATGAGAAGCGCTGACTTTTACAGTTGACGGCTTACTTTTACACGAGGACAATGTACGGAAGCTCTTTTAAAAGAAAAGCTTAAGTGAGTAATATGTTACCCTAAAGGAAGAGGGACTAAATAAAACAAGAGGCCCAGGGGCCACATCGCTCACCTGAGCAATTGGTGAGGAAAAAGCACAGATCAGATCAGAACTAAAAGTTTACTGAGGGCGAGGGGGGGGGAAGGGGGCCTGAATTTTAAACCCCCATGGGTCATGATTTGAACAAACTTGAATCTACACTACCTGAGGATGATTCCCTATAAATATCACTAAGCATGGCTTTGAAGTACTTGAAAAGAAGATTTTAAAAGGTTTCCCTATCTATTCCTATGTTAAACTTTTATCGGCCATTTTGGCCCCACCCTACCCCCTGGGGGTCATGATTTGAACAAATTTGAATCTATTCTACCTGAGGATGATTCCACATGAGTTTCATCTTTCCTGGCCCAGTGGTTCTAGAGAAGAAGATTTTTAAAGGTGGGATCCTATATATTCCTATGTTAAAATTTGATCGGTCATATTGGCCCCACCCTACCCCCAGGGGTCATGATTTGAACAAACTTGAATCTACGTTACCCGAGGATTATTCCACATGAGTTTCATCTTTCCTGGCGCAGTGGTTCTTGAGAAGAAAATTTTGAAAGATTTTTCCTATGTATTCCTATGTTAAACTTTGATCGGCCATTTTGGTTCCACCCTACCCCTGGGGGTCATGATTTGAACAAATTTAAATCTACACTACCTGAGGATGATTCCACAAGAGTTTCATCTTTCCTGGCCCAGTGGTTCTTGAGAAGATTTTTAAAAAATGCCATTTATTTTTCTGTAATTCATAGTTATCTCCCCTTTGAAAAGGGCGTGGCCCTTCATCTGAACAAACTCGAATCCCCTTCACATAAGGATACTTTGTGGCAAGTTTGGTTTTAAATTGGCGCAGTGGTTCTTGAGAAGAAGATGAAAATGTGAAAAGTTAACAACGACAACGACGACAGACGGACGACGGACAAATTTTGATCAGAAAAGGTCACTTAAGCCTTCGGCTCAGGTGAGCTAAAAAAAACTTACAGTTAAATCTACACACGGGATGTAGGTTTTTTTTACTATTGTGGTTCTAACCTGAGGTCATGATTTGTCAACACTACCTGCCAATAATTCAATATTAATATGTCCAATCATAGCACTGCTGTTCTGGAGAGGAAGATTTAAAAAAAAATTCTATTTATGCTTATGTATAATTCCAGTGCTACTCAATCCTTCACTTGGGGGTCATAATTTCAACAAACTTGAACGAGAATGCTTCCTTATAGATATGACTAATCATAACATTAATTGCCATGAAAGGATTATTTTAAATTATTTTCCCTATATACATACTTCAATGTAAAACTTTGATAATCTATTGTTACTCAAACCTACCACGAATTGTCATAACTGGAACAAACATGAATCTGTATTACTTGGGTATTTCTATAAAAATATGTCCAAGCATGGTTTTGCTAATTTTCTTACAGATTTTCCTGATATATGCCTATATAAAATCTTGTTTATCCATTGCGGCCCGACTCTTTCCCCGGGGGACATGACTTAAACAAACTAGAATCAACACTCTAGCTTATTGTACTTCCATATAAATGAATATCGTAACATTATTCTTCTTGATAAGAAGATTTAAAAAGATTTCTCCTACATATTCCGATGAAAAACTTAAGTTATCTATTTTTAACCCATCCTCCTTGAGAAAGACTAAACTGGTAATCTAACAACGATACTAATCTATATGACAAACGAGATTGAATTAAGCTTTTCGATCGTCAATTTCCCTTACTTATTTAGCAATATACCTTCATCATCTGCATATGGGGTTTATATATCTCAAATGATTCGATAGAGGACTAAGGTATATTGCTGTATAAGTAAGAGAAGTTGACGACTGAAAAGTGAAAGTCATCTCGTTAGTCATAAAGCTTGGTTGTTAGATTACCATTAACGTATCTAAATATGAAACAGATATGTCAGGCTATGTGGTATCCTTTATTTTAAAATCACCGGGATATATCGTATCGACATGAGAATGGAAATAACCGTTGTTAACTACATTGAAATCGTTTGGGAAAAACTACA
>NW_026924123.1:92500-225563 GCF_032062105.1 Saccostrea cuccullata | reverse complement strand
AAACCCGACCATTTTTTTCCGTAAGTAGAAGTCTAAGTCATGGAATATATAATCCAAAGTAATTTTTATATCAATATGCATATTGAAAGAATAAAGGAAAATCAGATATTTTTCAAAGGAATTATAGTAACATGGCTAATCAATTGTCCGTGTACAGGTAGAAGTACTTTGTTGTGAAAAAAAATGCTCGGGTTCGTTCTTCATGAGATATACATGTAAGCGATAAATTTATTTTTTGAAGGGAATTGCACGTGATATCAACATAAGTTTATTTTTTGTGTGACCTAACAAAAATTTTTTTTTAACTTTTGAATTTTGATATCTTTTACAAGAAAAAGACTTTGGGGATATAATTTCACAAAAGGTGAAACAATTTATGGACAATTATTTTTCAAGAAGAAAAACGAATATATTTTTTAACGATTAGAATCGGACCAAGCGGCTTTAAAATACTTGTTCATTTTTATCGTATAAGGTGATTTTTTGGTCACAAAGATTTTCGATATATTAAATAAAATGTCTTTCGTTTATTAGTACCGATAGTACGGGATTTAACTTTGCAGCTATTAAAGAAAAGAAAAAAAACATTACCCATTTTTTGCGGGTTTTGCATTTTTTCTGCAAAGCTGGGATTTTAATTCCCGAAAGGACAAAAGGTACATATGGTGTATTTTCTTGTTTAAATTACTATTTAATGCCCCACCTCTTTTAAAACACTTGAAGGTACGATTTTCATCATTCTTTTTCATTTATCTGTTTCTTGGCAAATGTACTTGGAAAATAAATCATAGAAAAGTACTAGTATATCAATATTTAAGAGCGTAAATGTTTTCATTGTAAACTAGATTGCAACATTTAATTCCCTGTTCTAAATCTTCGACATTGGACTTACATGAATATACCGTAATTATAGAATGAACTTTTTATTCAAAAAGATTCTGCTTCAAGTATCAATACTAGTACATGTAATTGATTTCAAACAAGTTCACTCGTTTATTGAACAACTGTATAAGTAATCCATGTCCAACACTTTTTTTTTTAATTTTCAGAACTCTTCCTCTGTTTATACAACTCATGTATCACAACTTAAAGATGTCATATTTAATTTTTATTTATTGAAACAGATCATAAACAAAACAAAATTTAGCTTCTCACTAGGCATTTTAACTAGGGGCGAAGAGTTTCTTCACAGAGAGAACTGCGGTTCCTATTGCCAGTCTTCACAAAAACGTACATTGTCCAATGCAAATTAATCTTCATCCACTGAATAAGGCGAATCGTCCAAGTTCATGTTTCCGCCGTACGTATCCGCAGTGTTCATGAATTCAAAGAGAGTCCTCAGATATTGAAGTTGGTCTGGACCTGTAATTATTAACACCAACGTTGAAAGTTTTGTTCATATGCTTTTCATTCAATCTGTGTGTAACTATGAACCTAACATTCTAAACGATTCACAATTTTTAATGAAATTACAAATAAATGACCAATTCAAAGTTCTAGTGGAAAAGACTTGATGTTTGGAAATAAACTGCACTGTTTAAAAACTTTGAAGTTCTGTTTGTTTATTCGAATGCAGTATTACCACTAGAACCTTAAATTGCATCAATTTATATAATTTCATTACAATTTTGAAGCATTTAAAATTTTAGGTTCACAGTTTAACTAACTCCAGATTATCCTTATCCCCAAACGAACTTTATTGTAATAATTCCACATTAGACCAAAAAACTTAAAATGAATGTATATACTTACTGAGGAAGGTAGCCATGTAGTTCATGATGTCGTCCGTGTTTCCGGTGATCATATGGGTTTCCACCTGTTCGAAGTTCTGGACTGCCGCACTAACATACCCGGTGTAGACTTGGAGTAGATCTTGAATTATAGGGGCTGGGTCGGTATCAGATGGGATAAACCTCGGAATATTGATGGTCAGCCACTGCTCCGCTTCTTTGTAATGCGTGTCGTTTGTGAACCTGACGGAGTGTAAAACAAATCATTTTTAGCACATGTGTTGTCATTCCCAATACAAACCAAACACATAAGAATTTTAAGGATTATATATATTAAACTTTTCAGGGAAAAATCATTGTTTCTGAAACAGCCCACCCACCAAAAAGATTTCATTAATCAAGTGCAGTATTAATGAATCCAAATACCAGGCAATCTACTATTTGCATGAGTAATAGTAATTTTTTTTTCAAGAAAAGCACTTATATTGTATCTGAAACATCGCAAATAACATTAGGCTTAATCAAGTACAATAATATAATATTCCTAACTCAAGGCAGTCTTATGCTTGCAAGAGTCAGTATTAACTATTTTGTATAAAAATTTAGTTTCATGACCAACTCATACAAACATTAGCAGTGCATTCATAGCTTTGTCTTTTTAATCAAAAAGATTCAATATCCCCCCCCCCGAAAAGACTATATTTTTATCTTTAAGAAAAGAACTTAAATGTTGTCTCCTGTGTACCTTTCTTTGAAAGAGGTGGCGAGTTTGCGATGGAATTCCCAAAGATCATCCAGGCTAGGACATCCGAAATTGAAATCAGACAGCAAGTTTCTCAATTCCTGATCAAACTTGGAAACATCCCACTTCTCACTTATAGCTCTTCTGAGGAAGGGTTTTACTTTTCCGAAAAATTCCATGATATCTGAAATTGTATGAAAATCCTAAACATTACTGGTAATGACATTGAAATATCAAATTATCTGCATGTTGTACATTTGCGATACATTTTGAATACGCTGTACTTATTCTTATACAATTTTAAATGGGTATCTTAGTTTGATTTCCTCATTTACATAAAACCTTATTTTTTTTCACTTTAGAGTACTGTACCTTTAAACTGGAAGTATTTGATGTGACCCATAATTTCTCCAAAGACATGCCCGTGGGCCGCTCCCACAATCCTTCTGCTGGTTCGGTCAAGCCTCCTCGTGCTGGTTATCCAACTTTCCAGGATCGTTCTGACATTTTGAAACATACTCTTGTCGTTCAAAGTCATTGCACGCTCTTGGGACTTCAAAACGTCTGTTTTGATGAAAGGAAAAGAATAAACTTATCTTTTCTTTCAAAGAGTTACTGTGAAACATTCAATAGCTTTAAATTTTGGAAATATCATTTTAGCAATGAATTCGAGGAAGGAAACAATATGTTGTTTTACCAAATACATTACCGATTTAAATAACACTTACAAAATATTATTTGATTGATCTTTGCCGTTGCGCATTGGAAATGGGCGCGCAATAGAATTCTAGCCATGTTGAAGAAAGCCCGTTTTCTGAATGTCATTGGAATGGGTTTATCCCAGGGCATTTTCTTGTACCATTCGTTCATCATTTCCACAATTTTGTCAACCGTTACATCCGCTAAAATGAAAATTTACATAAACCAATGCTGTCAAAGATGTGGAAAACAACATTCATATTGTTATTTAGCTGTTTACTTACATGTATAATTCCCGCTTGGAAAGGTTCCGAAGTATGGTTTTAGAAGTCTATAAAACATTTTGATCATCCTGTCATATTTCCTGGAGGACGAATCGCCGTCTTTATCAGTAGGTCCACGTGGTCCGGAGGGGTTCTTGTCCTCGGTGACAGGTGTAGGGCGGGGTTTTCCATTCCGTCCTCTGGCTACCAAATCCTCTAGTTGTCTAACTATACCGCGTAGCTCATCTTCAGGCTTTCTCGGTGTTGAAAGCGTCACTGGTAATGAAATAAATACGCTACGATGAAACAAAATATTCTTTAAATGCAAACTTTAACAGAAACACGTTACCATATTACACGTGCGTGTTCGAATATGTTTTCTGCCTCTTAATCCGTGTGTAAAATTTTATACCGCAATGAAAGTAGTTTTGAGCAAAAATTGTTATAAAATCTCACCTTGTAAGACGACAAGTAATACGGCGAAGACTAATAGGCACTGCATTTCGAACTTCTTTCCACCGGTACTGTCTCGAATTGCACGCACTCACCCGCAAACAGACCTTTTATACCTACCCACGTGTGAAGCTTGAAAAGCATTGGCTGTAAAAAAAAACTGCTGACTTATGCATTAAAGCGAGGGGTTACCTAAGGGAAATTTTCAAAAACACATTTCTACTTTTTATGTTATCTTTTATTAGTGTTAAAGACTCAATCAAAATGTACTGCAGGTGTTTACGATATGAATACCTTTGATAATGGGTATCAATCTAGAGATTTCTAGCATATTTATAATAAATTGTCATAATACTGAGTAAATTGGAATTACAATACTGATACCTTCCTTGGACCCCCCTTTTTTGTTAGGAAGGAAAAGGGGGTTAAGAATTTCATAATTAAGATTTACTTGTTGAACACACACATTGTGCCTGTTTTATTGATTTTCAGAGCTTCCTAAAGATTTTTAACTCGTGGTTTTATATATGAACAAGACTCGCATGTATATTTTTATTTCAAAAGACAAAATAAGTTCCCTGCATATGACCTCTTTAAACAGATTTGGACGATTTCCATTTATGGAAGTCAATGCAAGAACGATAACTTTAAATTCTGTTAATACACAGGACAAACAAGGGACCAATCAAATGACGGCATCCCACGAGAAAATAAATAAAACACGTAGTTTAAATTCTTTTTTTTTCAATAAACGCATGTAAACTTTATGTACATATTAAATTCGTTTGAACAAATTTTATTTTTCATATATTGAATAAAATTTGTTTCAAAGAATTTTAAAATTTTTTACAACGAATTGAAATCTTTTTATTTAACAAATACGACAAGTTTTGTCGAAAGGTCCTTATTGTCCATTTCGATTAAAAGAATTTCATTCGTTATAACCTTTTAAAATCCGTTTTATGTTTGAGGAATTTTATCCTACATTACAAATTTTAGCAACTATGGAATTCCATATACGACAGCCAGCTGCTTACTGCCAAGTGCTCACTGTAACTGCAAAAAGCTCACTGCCAACTGCAGCTGCTTATAAACGATAGTGCATGTTTTATTATCTTTAATATCTTTTATTCGCATGCTTTATTTGTTAAACCCTTTGATAGATTACAATAATAACGCAAATTGACGGATTGACGGAAATTTTTAGACAGTGGGGACAAGGAAAGAATAAATAGGTAGAAAGAGTACTCCCTTTTATACAATATATCTAATGCCGACATTTCCTAGCAGGCAAATATTTCTGATCAAATTGATTTTTTGACGGAGGGTCAACACATGCACTGTATAAGTCAGAAAAAAATAGGGGACTTTTAGTAGGATCTTGGGTTATATTTGTTGGTATATGCATTTATATAAGATATACTTGTAAAAATCATAAAGGCCTTTTAATCTTTGTAAAACAATTGATCTCTGGCAAAGAAAGACATTTTCAGTGCGGGGGGGGGGATTCTTACATGACACTATCTCAATGTTACCAGACACTCTGTAATGAAACTCCTACAATATCTCAATGTTACCAGACACTCTTACATCAAACGCCTTCACAATCTTTGTGTTACCAGACACTCTGACATGACATTCCTACACTATCTCAATGTTACCAAACACTCTGACAAGACACTCCAACACAATTTCAATGATACCAGACACTCTTCAATGACACTCCAACACAATCTCAATGTTACCAGACACTCTGACATGAAACTCCTACACTATCTTCATTTTACCAGACACTCTGACATGAAACTCCTACACTATCTTCATTTTACCAGACACTCTGACATGAAACTCCTACACTATCTTCATTTTACCAGACACTCTGACATGAAACTCCTACACTATCTTCATTTTACCAGACACTCTTATACCATATTCCTACACTATCTGAATGTTACCAGACATTCTTACATGATCATCCTACACTGTGTCAATGTTCCCAAATACTCTAACATGAAACTCTTACACTTCCTAAATGTTACCAGGCACTCTTACATGACTACCAGACACTCTGACATGAAACTCCTAAATTATCTCAATGTTACTAGACATTCTTAGATGACACTCCTACACTATCTCAATGTTTCCAAACACTCTTACATCAACCCTTACACTATCTCAGTGTTACCAGACACTCTGACATGACACTCCTACACTATCTCAATGTTATCAGATACTCTTACCTGACACTCCTACACTATCTTAATGTTATCAGACACTCTGACATGACACTCATACACTATCTCAATGTCCCTTCATGCTACCAGACACTCTTACATGACACTCTTACACTATCTCACTGTTACCAAACACTCTTACATGAAACTCCTACACTTTCTCAATGTTACCAGACACTCTTACATGAAACTCCTACACTATCACAATGTTACCAGACACTCTGACATGACACTCATACACTATCGCAATCTAACCAGAAACGCTTACATCAAACTCCTACACTATCTCAATGTTACCAGAACATGAAACTCCTAGATTATCTCAATGTTACTAGACATTCTTAGATGACACTCCTACACTATCTCAATGTTTCCAGACACTCTAACATCAACCCTTACACTATCGCAGTGTTAATAGACCCTCTGACATGACACTCCGACATGACATGACACTCCCACACTATCTCAATGTTACAAAACACTCTGACATGACACTCATACACTATCTCAATGTTATCAGACACTCTAACATCAAACTCCTACACTATTTCAATGATATCAGACACTCTGACATGAAACTCCTACACTATCTCAATGTTACCAGACACTCTAACACGAATCTCCTACACTATCTCAATGTTTCCAGACACTCTCATATGAAACCCCTACACTATCTTAATATTACCAGACACTATGACAAGAAACCCCTACACTATCTCAATGTTATCAGACACTCTTATACGATATTCCTACACTATCTCAATGTTACCAGACACTCTTAAATGACACTCCTACACTATCTCAATGTTACAAGACACTGACTTGAAACACCTAGACTATCTCAATGTTACCAGAAATTGATTCGTCAAACCCCTACACTATCTCAGCGTTACCAGACACTCTGAAATGACACTCCTACACACTCTCAATGTTACCAGACAATTTTACAGGAAACTCCTACACTATCTCAATGTAACCAGACATTTTGACATGAAACTCCTACACTATCTCAATGTTTCTAGACACTCTGACATGACACTTCTTGACTATCTCAATGTTACTAGACACTCTTACAAAAAACTCCTACACTATCTCAATGTAACCAGACACTCTTATATAACCCCTAAACTATCTCAATGTTACCAGATACTCTTCCATGAAACTCCCACACAATCTCAATGTTACCAGACACTCTGACATGAATCTCCTACTTTGTCTCAATGTTACAAGACACTCTGACATGACACTCCTACACTATTTCAATGATACCAGACACTCTGACATGACACTCCCACACTATCTCAATGTTACAAAACACTCTGACATGACACTCATACACTATTTCAATGTTATCAGACACTCTAACATCAAACTCCTACACTATTTCAATGATATCAGACACTCTGACATGAAACTCCTACACTATCTCAATGTTACCAGATACTCTAACACGAATCTCCTACACTATCTCAATGTTTCCAGACACTTTGACATGACACTCCTACACTATCTCAATGTTACCAGACACTCTTAAATGACACTCCTACACTATCTCAATGTTACCAGACACTTACTTGAAACTCCTAGACTATCTCAATGTTACCAGAAATTGATTCGTCAAACCCCTACACTATCTCAGCGTTACCAGACACTCTGAAATGACACTCCTACACACTCTCAATGTTACCAGACACTCTTACAGGAAACTCCTACACTATCTCAATGTAACCAGACATTTTGACATGAAACTCCTACACATCTCAATGTTTCTAGACACTCTGACATGACACTTCTTCACTATCTCAATGTTACCAGACACCCTGACATGACACTCTACACTATCTCAATGTTACCAGATACTCTTCCATGAAACTCCCACACAATCTCAATGTTACCATACACTCTTACATGAATCTCCTACTTTGTCTCAATGTTACAAGACACTCTGACATGACACTCCTACACTATTTCAATGTTACCAGACACTCTGACATGACACTCCTACACTATCTCAATGTTACCAGACACTCTTATATCAAACTCCTACACTATCTCAATGTTACCAGACACTCTGACATGACACTCATACACTATTTCAATGTTATCAGACACTCTTCCATGAAACTCCTACACTATCTCAATGTTACCAGACACTCTGACATGACACTCCTACACTGTCTCAATGTTACCAGACACTCTGACATGACACTCCTACACTATCTTCATGTTACCAGACACTCTTATACCATATTCCTACACTATCTCAATGTTACCAGACATTCTTACATGATCATCCTACACTGTCTCAATGTTCCCAAATACTCCAACATGAAACTCCTACACTTCCTAAATGTTACCAGACACTCTTACATGACACTCCTACACTATCTCAATGTTACCAGAAACTCTTGACATGACAATCCTACACTATCTCAATGTTACCAGACACTCTGTAATGAAACTCCTACACTATCTTGTAACAAGACACTCTTACATGATCATCCTACACTATCTCAATGTTACACTTATACAAGATGTTCCAATACTAATTCAAACGTAACAGGCACTCTTTCACAATGCATCTACTCACTTCTACTTTCTTAACAGTCATGCCTTCCTTAGTTTTTATCTTTAAGAGATAATTATACAGAAACAAATAAAGTGCCCCGCCACAGCATGATACGCCCGTCAAATATTGTTCAATAATCATAAATTGGTTAGGATGCAAGAAAATCAGGTAGCCTTGATTAACAGATTGACACAGATTTCAATGATCTAATTTCCATTTCTTATCATACATCTCTAAGAGACTTACAGTGTATGGATTGATTATAACAAATACATCATATTATAATTCTAAACTGGTTGTGTTAGAGCATAACAAATATCCATCTGCAGTGTACTTAAACTTAAATTGTTTATTGCATATTTTATGAAATAATGGAAATGCTACAGTTTAATAAAAAAAATCAAACATAAATTATAATAATTCTTCAGACTATAAAATTGTAAGTGAGACATGACTGCAATTTGTTGCAAATATATAAAAATTGAAATATAATTTTTTTTTTCAATGAACACATGTATAATTAGTTTTAATTATATTATACAATACTAATTTAGTTTTAATCATACACTAAAACATAAATTTGTTTTAATTACATTACACCAATTGAAAGATCTTTATCTGGACTAGACATCAAGAACTCTTAATTAACACAAGCAACTATGAGGCCATTTCTTTTTGCCCAACTCCCAAGAGATAAGCTCCTGACAATATACTCATTAATTTCTCTCTAATTTGACATGCAAGTTTCTGCTATCAAAATTCTTCTTGACCAGTGCTTGATAATTATGCCCATGGGACAAACTGAATTCCTTTCAAAGCATAAACATTTGTTACAGATTGCTGTAAAGTATATACCAGTAATGAAAAAATAAGTTTTTACTTAATTTAACATTTTTTAATAAGGATACAACTATATTTTTACATTTTTTAGGATTATGAAATTTGAAATTTAATAGACTTAGTTTTTTTTAAAAAATTCACTTAAATTAAAGGTCACAGTGACCTTGAAATAAGCTGCGACCAACCTTCTACTTTAGATGTATACTTTTGCCAAGTTTGAAAGCTCTAGGTCTCATAGTTTTCTAGTTATGAGCCGGACAGGATTTTTCCATATTTGGCTATAACATCTTTATTAAAGGTCAGAGCGACCTACTTTTTGTGTGCGACACACCTTCTACCCAAGATGTATCAGCTGACAAAGTTTGATAACTCTAGGACTTATAGTATGTAAGTTATGATCCGGACACGAAAAAGCTAACAGACGGACAGACGGACGGACAGACGGACGGACACGAAGCCTATAACATAATACGTCCCGTCTTAAGACGGGCGTATAAAAAATGAGAATCACATATCATTTTATACAATTTTTATTAATTTTTTTCATATATTTTTATCTACAAATGTTAATGACCTTTCTTTGGGTCATTTAGTGAATTCAAATTCATTCTCACCAGATACATAATATAAAACCTCTGTTACACTTTGCTTTGCTTCTTGAGATCTTCATATGTACAATTACATTCTATATAAGGATTCACTATACATATAGTATGATATTTTTTAAAATTGAAAGAAGTTGTATAATTAAAGAATATGCTAAATAACTATATAATCAATAGGCTCTATAAGGAAAGGTTAACTCAAATGTGAAGCCTTTCTTGTATTTCATTCAATTTTCCGAAAAAATAACAGTATAAATTATCTTTATACTTGTAGCACTTTGAATTGCATGTTTATTATATACAAAATGTGCAAACAATAAAAAAAATCTGCACACATTTTAACATACAAAATCATTCATCAGAAGTTTTTCCCATGACTACCATTTTGAATATAGAAAAAAATAACTTTGATACAATGATTTAATACTCTTAGGATGGCCTGACAAAAAACTTTTTTCTTCGAACAAGCCTGAGAAAAAAAATGTAATTTTAGGCGTGAATTTCCAGCATAAAAATGATAAGGACATTGGAATGTATGTTCATGGCTCTGCCTTATACCTGTACAAAAAAGATGTCCAAAGAACATGGTATTTATCAAAATGTGTGTACCAAAATAAAATTTGACAAAAACAGTTCAACAGACACAACATGGAAGTATATTCATAGATTACAGATTTTGTCACCCTAAAAGACAAGGCCCTTATTAATTGTCAGGAAGCCTTATTAGCGACAGGAAAAGATGGGCAATAAAATGACAATAGCTTGATGCTGAACACTGGGCAATGAGAGATCTAACATGCTCATCTTATGAACAAACTCTGTGAACAAGGCCCTCATCACAAACCAAATTCTGGGCTGAACAACAAATTCCTTTCAACCTAGGTTCTCCATACATAGATGGCTCAACAAAGGTTATCAACCAAAAATTCTTGAACAGAAACACAATTCAGGACCAGGAATCTTAATCTTCCATTTGAGTTTCAGAACTCTTTAAAATTTGTTTCTCACCGGATATACCTTCTTCCCTCCTAATTTATTCTGAAAGACCCAAAACAGAATAAAAAGTCCCACAATATGTGCTAACAGGTTCACAGAAATCTTATTGCATAATAAAGATTCATGACATTATGAATAAAAATAAGATTTTTACAACCTCAAAAAACAAAAGCACTCAATTCATAGTGATTCTTATAAAAATCTGTGTTCATGACATTGTGCGAAATGAAGTTGTCATATGATGAGGGCAGACTGTTATGCAAGACTATCACAGGGACAATATAAGTCGAATATCACATGCATATTAAGGCAATCATATCGGCAGAAAGGAAAATTATCTCTGTACCTTTCACTGATGAATATTCAGAAGGACATTTCATTGACGAATATTCATAAAGACATTTTTTGCAGATGAAATTCATTTCTTGTATCTTTCATAATTTCAAACTCTGAGATAGCCTTACTGAACAATTACTTTAGTTGTTCAGCTGTGGAACAATGGAAATAATATCAATTAGTTTTACAATCATCGCTGCCATTATCTCTCAAATTGATCATCATAAAAGATATCACAATATATATAAAACAAGTTCAAACATTATTTTGCAAATATGGTAACATTTTCTTTTTGGCAGGATGTACCAAAATATTAAATTATTAAGCTAAAAGGTTCATAAAAATCTAAATGTAAAAAACATACTTAAAAATATGAATGAAAAAAATACTGACAAATAAACAAAACATAATTTCATTCCCAAATAATGGTATTGATGTAAATAAACTTTAATAGCCCTTCAAAAAGAAAGACAGTCGAGGTTATTAGCATGTACATAGGGTGAACCCAAAATTTTTTACAACAAATATTTATCACATTTGTAGCTAAGCAGCCCAGTAGACTTAAGTAAACATGGGTTAATCAATTCTTTTTTTAAGTAAAGGGTGCATAGACCATAACTTTTTTTTTCATGCAATCTTCTACTACATGGCAAAAAAATTTACACAAATTTGAACAGCTTTTAACAAAGTTACAATGACATAATATATATATTTAATGTTATTATTGAAAACAAAAAATCCACTGTATTTACATATATGCCATGCCCTCTGATTCATAGTAACATCTACTCTTTGGTAATCTTTTTGATTTTTTTGTTCATGCTGATTTTTAAACTCTTGAGGAAGGAAAAGAATAAACTCCCGTTTAAATGTTACCATAACTGTGGAATCTCATTATTAATTGGGGATCAGTTTTCATAAATCATCCCCATTAACAAAATGTTTAAACATTTATTAAATCTTCTACATAAACAATTTTTTAACAAATTTTGCACCAACAAACCAGCAAAATGGCGCTTGTTCATGAACTTTGACCCTCCATGAATTAAAAAGATTCCACAGAATAATATGTACATGTATTATATTATTGGGATAAAAAACCTTTGTAAGATAACCATAATTTCATACAAAACTGGCATAGGAAAACATGGGCATGGAACACATTGATAATACATGTATGATAATGAACAATTATGATGATGATGAGTGAGTACAAAATAGAACTTTTTATTTCTCTTTCTCATTTTCCCTGATATTCTAAAAAAATCTATTTGAAAAATAACTTTCTCACTAAACTGTGCAACATAAGGTTTGGCAGTACATAAGATCCCTCTTACTCTGCTACTGGTGGTCACATGACCTTGTGTCATGTGACAGAGGAGATGCAACATGGAATATGAAGTTTGTTTCGATTTCACAGCCAAGTGAGTGAATTGTCCCCACTGAGAATATTATCCAGTTTATTGACATTCAACACACTTTCCATGTCATTTAAAAGTTCATTACTGATGTCTTCCTGCAAAATATAAATAAAAACAATTGTTATGATCAGACTTCTTAACTTTGCGTAAAGTTTAGAACATAAATAATATTAAGTAGAGATTCAAGATACTAGTGTACCCTCATGCGCATGGGTCTTTAAATGACTAGCTGGATTCCCTTAGCAAAATTTAAGAAGTATTATAAATCAACTGTAGTGAAATGATCCATTAAAATTTAGCAATTACAGCAAAACTCATTTAGTACGGACACGGATAATGCGAATTTACGGATATAGCGAAGTCATCTTGGATCCCCAGCTATATAAATTTAATGACTTTCTTATACGGTTATAACGAATTACGGATATAGCAAAGTAATTTTTCAGGTCCCAGTGACTTCGTTATAACCGAGTTTTACTGTATTTTTTCTATGAAATACATTAAACATACAAATTAATTCATTCATGTAAACAAATCATCATATGGGGTGGAGTGGCTGACAATGGGATGTGTGTGTGTGGGGGGGGGGCAAACTGACCTGCAGACTTGGGACCAGATCCTCGCTATCCATGTTGCTGTTTTCCTCATTTCCTCCAATGTTTCCAATGTCCATATTATTGAATTCACTGTGTCTGTGTCCTCCTACAAAACCAACCTTGAACTTGAGTATGTACATTATATAATGGCTTTTGGCAAACAATCTGATAAATGAAAATATTTTATGTAGTCAACATAAACAAACAGTAAGCCTTCTTCTAAGTAAAAACTGTAAACAGGGTTATATTTGCTCAATGACACAGCCAATTCAAATCTGCCCGAACACTCCTGTATCAAAAGAGAGATAACTCTGT
Source organism: Saccostrea cuccullata (assembly GCF_032062105.1). Classification (NCBI taxonomy): domain Eukaryota; kingdom Metazoa; phylum Mollusca; class Bivalvia; order Ostreida; family Ostreidae; genus Saccostrea; species Saccostrea cuccullata. The sequence continues at coordinate 211,764 of NW_026924123.1, read as the reverse complement.
CTATTGCATTCCAATCTGGTTTGAATTCACCTACTGAGAAATTAGGGCAAAAATAATACTGAAATGAATATTTTCCTGTTTTCAGCAATAAGAGAAGAAAAGGATGTTCATAACGAGACCAAAACAATACATGTAGTCCTAACCACTGTCTCTGATAAAGAATAACCATAGAATACACTTCCCAAGGGAACTGATAGAATTCTTCATAGACATGTAACATAAAATTGGTGAGTATATGATACACTGTTAGGCACATTATATATTGGTAATGGTTGGTCGAGTGAATACAGAGACTACACAAAGTAAGCGTTACAATATATTTTACACAATGAAGATTAACACAAAAACAGTGGACCTTTATGATTTTTTTTTTTATTTTCAAAGCTTGTATTAAACTGCAAGACTGTACATCCAGAAAGCTATATGAATTGAAGACTAATAATCACAACAGTGAATAAACACAAAAATAAAACAATAAATTTATGATATTGTGTAATAAATTTTAGGACAGCATCATATGAACTTGAATTTTTTTATATAAAAAAAAGATTTCGTTGTCTTCAATTCATTTACTCAAAAGAATCAGATTTTTTGTCCTTTAAAGACACTGCAGAACTGTTTATCAGCATTCAATAAAACAAAATATAACAAAGGAATATATCCCTCCTAACCCACAATTGTATAAATGTATGAACAGCTCACTCTGCACCTACATGTACGTGTAACAGCTAGGCTTTTTGTTCAAATCATGGCTGACAACTCCTATTCAAATATTCCTTGAAGAATATTCCCTACTGAAAATCATCGCATGATCCCCCCCTGACTTTTTGATAAGAGAAGGAGAGATTTGAAGGGGGACAAATTACCTCCATCTTGCTCCATTTCGCTGACGTTACTAAGGAAATCTTCAGGAGTTCGAGATAGACTGTATGGAGTTCCCGTACCCATACCTCCTTAAGTTAAAACAGAAAATACTCTCTTAGCATATGTTAATTGGTTAAACAATCTCAGGAGTCAGGATATAATGACATTTATATGTAGTTACTTCTTAAAATTCGAAAAATTTTAAATTTGTCTGTTACTTTTAAACATATAAGCAAAAATTTTGAAGCATAAGTATTTTTTTTTTTATTTTTTAATTTCATTTCATTTCTAGAATATGCACTTCTTATAATACAGATATGTTAAATAAGGTGAAGCAATCTATCATGTGATTGTTGATAACGAAAATAAAGTGTCTTTTTTTTCTAGGTTAACTTCTTGAAAACGCAATTTCATAAATCTTCTGTTAATGAAGTGACTAATGCACTGCATATTTTATTTTTTTAGTAAATGATTACACAAACCTACACCTTGTGGCCACAGAAAAATAAAAGTCACAATGTTACAGCACTATTACAGAGAGGGTACAAGTCTGCAGTGTGTTAACTGGTGAAGAAACGAAGAAAATAATTGACTCGACCTTCCAAAACCACAGCACAACCAGGGACTGTCTGACTTACCAACGCCACTGTCTGAGCTTTCCTGCTTGATGTGGTTAGCCGTCACATTGGACTGACCAAGGAAGGGGTCTGTTACTGTTGTCATTTCCAGAGCTTGAGATATCACAATGCCTTGAGAATTAGGTGGATTTTCATAAACCTGTTGTTGCTGCATCTGCGCTTTCAGCATCATTTCCTGTTAACATTTTGCATTGACTGTATATGAAGTTTCTGACTCAATGATATTATTTGATCAAAAGTTATGGCCAAGACTTAAAGCATGTGGACACACCAGGTGTCCCTATATCTTGGTATGGAAGGCAAAAACTACCTTCAGAATAGTTAAATCTACACTTTTCAAAAAGTTATGTCCCTTGGCCGCCATCTTTGGGGAAAGACCCATAATATCCTCACAATAGCCTTTATAGTTTTCTGGTTTATAATTTTGTCATCTGGCTAGAAAAATTCTTGCATCTTGTATACTGATTGCCCCATTGAAGCTGGGACTAACCATATACAGAAAGAAATTTTTTTAAACACAGTGCACGCCCAAATGTTTGGTAGCATAAAGAGGAGAAATGTCATTGCTTTGCCTTTTGACCTTTTGGTTGAGCCCGCAAATGGACACAACTTTTGAAAAGTGTGGATTGAACTGTTAATCAAAAAAACACAGTACTCTGAATTTGATATAAAAACTTGGGAGAAATTTTGCAATTTTCCTTTTACCTGACGCTGTAGGTCTTCCTGCCTTTTGCGCAGTAATTCTTTTTCCATTTGAATTTTTGAAAACTGAACTGAGGCAGGGGATTTGGCACCCACTGGACGACTGATTGGGGGGGGTTGTGTTTGCCCCATTTGTCTCGGGGACTGCATTTGTCTCTGCAGCTGTGGTTGTGAACCACTGAGTCTTAACTGCTGCAGTTGTTCAGCTACAAAATACACAAGAACAGAGTAATGTATGTTTGAAAAAATTGCATTTGCTGTGGTAAACATCAATATGCAATAGATATTCTTATAATTCATACATGATTTTAAACATGATGGCCAATTGGCCCTTTCAAAAAAAGAAGTCAATTTTTAATTTACAGTTAAAAAATAATGTTCAGTATTGTGAACCAAAACCCATAAATCCAACAAATTTTATCTTAACAGTATGAAATTTATCAAGTAAACACAAAACTTGTTTTTAACATACATGTATTCAGTTAAATAAAAATTTAGTTTATAAACATGGGTGCATTAAAAATTCAAATCAATTTGATTCTGAATTTTGTTTTTAAAATCATGAACTGCAAACAGAGTTTTATTTACATTATATCCACATCCATTATTTTCACTAAAATGAACACAAAAGAAGGAAAGTGTTACTACTTACGTATGCGTGGGTCGTACCAGCTTGTGATACGTTCTATGTGGTTGATGAAGTAAATGTCCCCCTCTGCGGTGTTAGCCTGCTCCCACCCTGGTGGTAAGGGCCCCAGGTTCTGGAGTGATACATTGGGAGACTGAGAGTTGGGGGGCGGGGTTCGACTGTTTAGAGCATTAGAGCTGCCTGTTTTCCTGGGGTCTTGCCAGGTGGTGATCTGGGTTAAGTGACTACAAAATAAAAATGTGTCTTATTCAAAACGGTGTCTCAATATATTCATTTGATTTGATCATATGACTTTTTTTCTTGCTGATGTGACCACATGGCTCATGACTTTTGTCAAACATTTGTGAATGCAAATGTTTTCTATGAATGATGATAAATAATCATGTGTGTAAATATATACATGTTTTATATCAGTCATGAACTAAATTCTTGAATATAACTAAATCCATTAAGTGCACTCAATATCAAAATAAACTTTAATCCACAGCACAATTTTTAATGTGTTGTATGTATAATAATCTACATAGATATTGAATTACAATTTTAAAAAATTTTTTTAGGTACATTTTATATGATGTAATCCTCGATCATCATATCCTGATTATTAAATAGATTTTAAATGAGAGAGTATTAAATATAGCTAAGTTTACATAATAATATAAACCAAGTTCACAATCATGACAATTCAATTTCAAAGACCTGGCATTTTATCACTAACATTAACCTCAATACATCAAAATCAAGGGAAAAAACCCCACATCAGATTGAGTGTGTTTAGTGTGAAGTAGGTCACAGGTGCCAAAGAGAACTGAATGAATCAGAAAGCAGACAGATCTTTTACTGCCAGGTCATGCTTCACTGAATCTTTCCACCTCCCAACTTCTACCCAGTGCAGCACCTAGGCTGAGCACATGTAGCTCATTCATCTTTGACCAGTCATTTTTCTTGCAGGGCCGCCAAAACAAAGTCTACATGAGGGCAGTATCACTGCAGGAGTTCGACTGGCAATGCATGATTCATTCATAACTTCTGCAATTAGGATGCAGATGACAGGAGCAGAATATTGAAGCCAGACGAGTGCGTGAAAGTGACTGGCTCTGCTGCCCTGTCAGCTAGCACATGACCCACTCTCCTCACATCACTTGCTTTATTTTCATTCATGATTATTTAAACATGTTATTTCTACAGCAATGCACCTAAACAGATACATCGATGTTCTACCACAATAGATGAGGCACTGCCTTAAAACCATGCAGATGACACATCTTTCCAATGTAATACACTTATAACATATATATCTAAAAGAACTTGATCAAAAGCTATATCTCGGATCTGCAGACAAGAATGAGCAATTTATACAACTGAGGGTGGAGTTACAAAACTCCACATTTTCCCATGCATCTGTAGTAGTTATCAGTGTTGCTTCCTAAATAAAGTAATTCAGAGCATGATCTGAAGTTTAAAATACCACTCCAGTGAGTAATCTCAATCATCAACTGTCACAGAAATTAAAAGGAATTTCTCCTTAATCTTATAAGCAGGTATTCTTTTATCTGGTTCAAGCACTTGAAGGAACTCTGAACCATGGGCAACATAAATAATTAATGCTGAATTGTTATTTAATTCTTAAATGAAATAAATTCACTCCAGTCAGTACATTTGAAATAATATTTGGATAGATAATTTACTAAATCCCTTGAATTAGGCATACAGCTTTGTCAATTTAATCTTTTTATTTATACCTTGTAGTGTTCATGCTTTTTTCGTTACCTACAGTTATTGACACAAAAAGTCAAATGTGTCAGTAATCTGCAAGTGTGTCAAGTGTACAAACACTCCCCAGGCTAAAATTAGCCCTCTCTGACAGCCACACAATACCAGATTATGACCAGTACAAGAGCTATAAACCAAATTTAAAACTCCAGACAATTTCACAAACATGTGTACACCTAGCTGACTTTCAGACTATATTCAGGGTTGGTTCCCTCGTTTTGTTAGCCATTTAATCTGTACAGTTTGCTGATTTCTGGCCTCCCACACTGTTTGCTATCAATGGGTTTTTTACGGCACCTGGAGTAAACTGAGAACTAAAATCATCATGGCAGATTTTAAGAGTTCAATTTTAGTGTTTGTTTTTGAGCTGGAAACATTGCATCTAACTGTATTGCTATATCATTAATGCATATAGAAACTAACAAAGTGAATCAATTCCTGCAATATGTACTCTTTATGCACATATTTTTTGGCTCATGGCATTTTTACTACATTCCTTTCTGATTCATACATATCCGTATTTGGTAATTCTACTAAATTCCTACATTCCAATTGCCACACACACACCTGTCGACTTTTTTGCACAGGTAACGAAAATCACTTTGCTTAATACAGGATGTACACTATCTTAAACTGCATTCGGCAAACAAGTTTGAAAATGTATGACAGTTTATGAGAAGACAACATAAAACTTAAAGAACCATAATCTTCAAAATGAAAATATATCTTTGGCCACTGAGGGGTTCTCTGTGTTACAACAGGTAATCAGAAGCCCCACGTAGACTCCCAACCTAATCTATCTCCTTGTGGTGGGGTAGTCTGGTGCAGGCTTCTGTGACTCTGCATTTAATCCTTGTTTACAAGGAACAATTGTAGGAGCCTGCTGAGGTTGTATCTACAAATAGACCTAGCTGGTTTGTCAATCCTTGGGGTGATAGATAGGTTATTATACAGAAACACAGATTATTGAAATCTTACCCGATTTTTTTTATGTGAATTAACAGAGTAACCTTTTATTTTATAACTTGCTGCAAAAATAAATCCATTTGCATGTAAAAATGGGAATCGAGAAAAGGCTATATATTCTATCAGCCACTTTTAAAATACCACAGTAATTAGTTTAGCCTCACTCATCAAAATTGTTTAGGTGCTTTAAAATAGATCTGAAGTATTTGAAATATGTATACACATGGCCCAGAACATTAGATTAACGAAAACTGCATGCACTTGCAAATATTTGATAAGGACAACATTTTTTTTCTAAAAAGAACCCACACAGGAAAGGTGTTCAATCCAATGGAAATGATCTACACTGACCATATTACTAATATGTATCAGAAGATTTTTTAACTGAACTTATAACCATTATTATTTGTGTTAAAATGAACGTGATTCAAATAAAATCAAAACTCAGAAAAAGAACTTAAGAAATCTTACATACGTAGTGTACCATAATTCAAATTTTGATCTCAATCTGATTATCACATTTTTCCCCCATAACAAGTTGCCTCTATACAAAATCTTTCAACTGCACACTTTTTAAACAAATAATACACAATCCATATTTTGTGAGCTTTTTGTGTGTTGGAACAAAAAGCCCTGGGTGGCTTCAGACAAAGCCTCAATGATTGACGCAGCTAAGAAATTACACAGTCCCTCTAAAACTTTACAGAGTATAACCCAAAATCCCACGGTCACATGAGTCTACGAGGAACACAACTCTTTCTCTCCTTATCATCTTTCAAATTACCCCCATTAAACAAGATACATAGAAGAGTTCTAAAAGCCCCTATACCCAGAACAAAGGGACCTCCCTTCTACGGGCATTAACCTTTTAGTTCTCAAGAAATGAACCATTTGCATAGTAACTGTAATATTTGCAAAATCCATAAATGGTCTATTTACCCATAAAGACATAGCTGAGTTTATAATGTTCATGTTAACATTAGATCTGTCATTTTTTTACCCCCACTGTCTGTGAGAGTATACTGATTTTATATGTAGATGAGATGAGACTTTCTAAAATAAACCTGAAAAAACCTGATATGATTTTATGCTGAAAAAATACACAGTGGATACAAGAAAACTAAAGTTAGATATATTTTGACATGTGATATCAGTGTACCCCCCTCCCCCCAAAAAAAGTTGGTGAAAGGGAGTGGGCAGGGAATGATGCTATTTCCATCATCAAGACCCCTCTCTTAAAATCTCACAACAACAACAAACTACAATGCAGTTTCTAAACAAAAGGTGATTTTTAAAAATCATATGTTCCTCAGATCATTAAAATCCTCAACCACAAGTTCATTTAATACTTTCTTTAAAAATTAAGGTGTAACCAATAATTATCATTGAAAGAACCAGCTACAGCCTACAATGTCAAAAAACACTAAAGTGATGTATCTCCTTAATCAGACACCAGGAGCTACCCCCCAGGATTACTCAACTGCCATCCATCTCAATCCGTAATTACTGTGTTTACAAACTCCAAAGTTAACATTTATTTACTTGATTTGAAATACTTCTAGTGGTATAATAAACACAAAGATCTACACCTTCCAGCTCTGCAGTGATTCCCTCAGCTGTGTGCCTTGGACTCAGTCCAGGTCTGGCTGCAGAAGTGCACTCTCTCGCACATCTGCCAAAACTTCCCTCATCTTACCCAGACACAAACAAAAGGATACACCAAGAGTCAAGATTGTTACAACAATAACAAAACTGACACAGTTTACTAAGCAGAGTGACTGCTTCTTCTCCAAATTTTTGTCAAGCTAAAATATGGAGTTATTAATTCTGAATCAAAGTAAGAAACATAAAAGTTGTAGGGGATATGACTACAAAAACTGAAGAAAAAAAAGTTCTCAAATATTAGTACCGATCTAAGAATTCTCCTCTTGTATTTACCAGTTGTAATACAAATTTTCAGACAGGTCTGTTGTCAGAAAAATCATAATTGCAGTGGTTACAACTTAACCCCTTTTTTCCTCCCTTACATTTTTTTTTGTGCTATATATAAATGCATGTATAATTCTAAATTAAATCAGCTGGATAAAATTACACAGAATAATTAATGACCCTCCTCTAATTCTGGCTACTTCTCACATGTAGGTCAGTGGGTATCCCTGGAGGATCACCCAATACACAAGTCTTATTACAATGTGTATCTCCTGCTGTTACCCAGGGATCCCGGCTCTTATCTCCCAGATCACATGACCTAAACAGGTTCTGGTACTGCTAACTGGGAGATGATCATTTAGCATCCTCCAAACATTAGCAGTACAGCAGGTGCTCTGAAGCAAACTTACTTCTCATAATGCACACTAAAGAAAAAACTGATATCATAATGCAACTATGGGTGGTTAACCCCCATAAAAAATACTAGAAATCTCCATCCAGCTCAAACTAATGTCTTACACACTAATGAGTTCGTAGATTACTAGGATTATCTTGTTTTCTGCGATTCGCAGCATCCAAGAAACTTGTAATTACAACATGTACGCAACCTATTATTCCTTTAAGACGAAAAATATGCATCTTGTTTTGTTTTTAAATGCTATCATTGTCATTTGGTCACTGTGACCACTTGTTTAAACAGAGTGGGTTAGTTGTTGGTCAAAAAGTCAAAGGTAATATTTGACCAAATCTTCACTGTGAACCTTAGTGATGTTTACACAACTAACAAAACTGTGCAATATAGCACACCTTACTATGGGTTGTATTGAATTTCTTCAGGTGTATTATGTACAGGAAACATGATAACCAATGTTTATCACATGATCTTTTGTGTCACATGGGGGTCTATCTATATAAATATTGTATACACTGAATCTTTATGTCACTATCATTCTGCATTAATGATGTGTAAATATACACCATGCTGTTACAAGGTACGGAGGATGCTGTGAAAATAACTCATGCATATGTACCTTGTGTTTGGCTTAAACATGAAAAAAAAGCACACCTGAACCAAGGGAAAGCTACACATGTAATGTAATCCAATGGTTACCTAAGGTGCTTTTTTTAATAACACTACACATCTCGTAATCTGTAGCTCCTTCTTTATCTTAAAAAACAAACAGCCTTAAGGCACAGGCAAAATTACTTCACAAGACCTAATAAAAACCATAATGACTGTAAGATCAAAAGATGCCCTGTTAATCCCCATCAAATTTAAAACTTCATTACATACGAAAGTCATAACCTTCCATACAACTTATAACAGATCAAACGGACAAGGCTTATCATCAAATTGTTATTTTCCAACCTAGCAATTAAGCAGTTCAAAAACAAACACTTGAGGAAAAAACGAAAGAGTTCAAGAAATCATTGTCATATATCAAAACAAACAGTTGGGGGGCCAATGCCCTAGTTATCATCTGAACATGATCTCTTTTTATGGCCTATGCTGAATTATCAAAGAAATAAAACCTGTTTTTGAATATGTATAATATGCGATTGTTCCGTGGGAGACCACTTAAATCCATCATGTGCATATATCTTAACTGTGACAGTTCATGGAGATGGGACCTCTCTACCTGAAATTAGGGCCACTAAGTACAGTACAGGACTTGCTCAAAGTCAAACCCTATACATACAATTAGAATTTTATTTTCACGATTTTAATGTTGGCTTTACATGTACTTGAAACGCAAGCTAGGAAATGTGGTGACCATGCTATAGAGAGTATATTAGGAAATAATGGCCGGTGATTACGATGAAATTTGGTACAGTGCATGTTCCCTATTTGAAAACAGTCATTATTTTTAAGCTAATACACCAATATAAAACTAGTCAAAACAAATGTCATGTTTTATAACTCCAAATTTAGCAGCTGACTGTCAAATAAGATCCCCAGTCTGTGTAAAATAATTTAAGATTTCTAAAACCTATATGTATTAATAACAATTCATTCTGATTAAAATATAAAGAATTCAAATTTTAATTAATAAAATAAGTGAGATGTACGATTTTTTTCCTTTAATCTGTGCCACACAGAACAATTCAATGTTCAAATTTCAAGAAGGTCACTAATTTCCAAATTTTAATAGCCCTGGCCCTCAAGTCCCAAAAAAATGGTGTGAAAGCTCTGGACTTTCATTACCAAGTACACAACTTTTAATATTGGCATGTTCCACACTTAAATATGAGGTACCATGCACTTACACTTGTCACTCTTAGTAATAGTCTAATGGGTTTAACTGTGTATTCTAGATCTCTGTGTGATATTTGGGTCAATCACATGCAATAATTCATTTTATAGTAATCTAGTTTAACAAAAAATTACAGATATAGTCCCATTTCACGTGCACATAAAAAGATATGGAATTTGCTCTTCTAAATCTCTGATGTAACAAATCTGTTTATAATAAGTCTGAATATCTTTGCATATAATTTACCATAAAATGCTCTTACACAGTATATGAGTAAAAAAAAAAAAAATGAATTCCTCCTTTAGAAAGCTTAGGTGTGATTTATAATAATATATTTGTAATCATCAATGAAGCACATTTTACTCAATAAATCTAGTATATGTGCAGTCCAGTTTTTAACATATCAAAAATCTGGTAGTTTTTGTTCAAAATGCTATATTATATATTTTTGACCACATTATAATATAAATTCTGTCTACGATTATCAATACCGCATACTAGTATTACTATACTTACGTATAAATACTTTTGTCAACAGGACTACATAGGGAAACAAAACAGAGAAATACTTAACACACAGAAATGATTCAGTCTTTGCAAAAAATACTGCAATAAATATCATTAAATCAAATGAATAAAAAATAAATTTTTAGTAACAACAATATCTATCATTTTCCAATGAAGAATTCAATGTATAAAAAACAAATAGCCAATGGTAGTAATATTTAAGTCATGAAGATGTGCCCAAATGAAGCAGGAGAGAGGAGACAGGCATTCAAACCCCTAACCCCTGAATCAGGCCAGGTTCTCTACCAACTGAGCTATCTGGCCACTGCATTCCTCCCTCCTTTAAAGTCTTCTACATTCCTCCCTCCTTTAAAGTCTTCCACTCCTCCCCCCGACCCAAGCTCATTCCTTATTATTTTTCACCTTTCACTTCTAAGGAATGTCTTGGTACCAAATGTAAATTAGGGGAGGATAAAAATGTGACGGACCAGACCAGAATTTGGATCTATGTGAATGTTTCGAGCTGTTTTAGATGTGATGTGTAGGAATCACTTTTCATTAATTTTATTCTCTGATCTTCTGACAATTTTTTGAGTCACTATTTACGCATGTCACTGCCTTTTCCAAGGCCAAACTGATGATAGATTTGTAATATTGAATTCTTGAACCTGTGTTTTACCTTTGATGACAAACATTTTTGCTTTCTGTATACATCTGACGCATCAGTGCTAATCAGTAATCACGCTTCATCATGCCGAAATGATGTTGTTTAAATTATAGTATATATATATATATACAATGAATATATATATATATATATAAATGAATTATATTGAATATATTAAAAAATTAAAAAAAAATCTGTAGTTAAATGTCATTTAAAAATATTACTGAACTTAAATTTTGTGTATTTATTTTTAAAAAAAAATTACTTACTTTAAATAATATCTTTGTCCATCTTGAGTTTTTGCCATTTCCCACCCTGGGGGCAGGGGTTCGCTATCTATTGGGTCCAACAACGCATCACAGGAACGCTGTCGGGCGTGACTGGGGGGTTGAGGGGCCGCCGAGAGGGATTGTTGTAAGGTAGCGGGTGAGGAGTGTGCCCTCATATGGGCCCCCATGGCGGGGTTCATTTGTCCAGGAAAACCTGTCGAGTCATTGCTACCTTGCTTCACATGGCCAGGTTGTGACGGCTTTGGTTCATTGAAAAAGGATGGAGGTAAATTCCTTTTACGGAAGGGAATTTGTCCCCCTAATTCGGGGTTTGGATTAGCTGCAAACTGAAACAATGCATCAAGTTCGTTTCCACTATTTTCCCTCACATGCACTACCTGTGTACCTTGTCGTTCTTGCATGTCCTGCGACATTTTGACAATCCAAAAATATCAACACAGGCTCAAACGAAAGGTCAGAAGAATTTTGGGCTGCTCATAGATCCTATCATAGGCGAAAAATGTGGCGAAATCTTGAACTTTTCCTTAGAACTTTCCAGGAATGGAGGACACCATTACGAGTTGAACGAAAAATTTAGCTACGAGCCTGTTTACAATAATACACACGAAAATTATATTGCGCGGGACAAAATAGTGCTGTAAAAAGAGAATGCAAACAATAAGAAATTACAGCTTATATGATCACAAAAATCAATTTTTGATAAAATGAAATTATATAAAGAATATATTTGAAAATAAAAAATGAATTAACTGAATGAGGTAACAAAACTAAATAAAATCGAAGAGACTTACCTGTGAACTACTTTTACTCGAAGCGTATATTCATACATCACATTTTTTCATTGACGTCATCGATGTATTCCTGAAAAAGCAAACGTTGTGGCCCTTGAAAGAAAGAAATTGATTTAAATGAAATGTTAGATTTCAGTGTAAAGAAAAAAAAACTTCCTATACTTTCTTTCCTTTCAAAGGATACCTCTATAAACTCTTATCCTCATACGGGACGATGGAAAAAGCCCCGCCTTCTATGTTCCAAATAAGGAGTGTCTCGTAAGAACATGACGCCAATCAAAGCTTGGCCAAATTATTTATCAATGAAAGGTAGAATTTCGGTTGTGGGTGGAAATGAATCATTTTTGGCATAATCGAACAACTTTTTATTACATGGCATATTGAAACAACACAGAAAAAATATTTGACAAAGAATAAAATTAACCAAAACTGGTTTAATTTGCATAGAGATTGACAATTTTTTTTTATAATCTTTCAAAATTAAAATATTCTTAAGTAATTTATATTTGTGTTTCAGATTCATGTAAAAGCCTGTTGAAATGATGATTTGATACATATACTGACATGTAGGTCATGCTGCACAGAAAACTGGAAAGTCAAACAAAAAATCCTCACTGCATGATGCTAAATTGGTACTGAAATCTGATAATATTCCAAAAGACTTATATCCATCTTTGTGCACCTACTAGTGAAACATATATATTTACTTTTAGCAAGAAAAAAATCCTATTTCTGTTTAAAGGATTTTTCGGAAATAGCATTTAAACAGAGTTTTTTTTAAAGCAGAAACCGTGAATTTGAAAGGAATTGGTGGGAAAATCGTCAACTTAAGGAAAAAAACAACAAAAACAAACAATTATCATAACGCCTACTCCACCCCAAATGCATACCTAGTTTTGCAGTTATTATTCCATATTTGCTTATAATTTACATTTATATAGGCATTTATTTATTACTCTACATAGGCGTGGGGGGGGGGGGGGGGGGGGGGGCTTAGCCCCCCGCTTTTTTTTTTTTTTTTTTTGCAAAGATAGGCATCATGTAGGCATTGAACATTTGGGCGTAGGTTTGCCCCCCCCCCCCCATACACACACACATACACGATATAGGATTTTCGTTTTTGATGGACACAGTTTCATTTTTTTTGGTAGATAGAAATAAAGAATTTTTTGTTATACTTTCACTTAGAACCCCCCCCCCCCCCCTCCACTTTCAATTTGTTTCCGACTCCAATGCTTTATAGACACGTAGCGTCGTTTCTTTTTTCAAAGTGGTGGGAAGGGGGTGGGAGGTTATGACAAGTTTTCAAGTAGCAGGTTAAAATATGAAAAAAGAAATAAATAATATGACGCATACATTATGTACATGAATATAAGCATTTAATAAATCCTCAGTCATGGATTCGGAAACAATAATCAGCAAACAAACTCAAAATTTCTTTGAAACATTGCAAATCGAGATCAGCGCAAAAAAGGCCTCTAAAACATCACAGGTTGGATCAGGTACCATGGAGGAGTCACATACATGGGCGTCAGAAGCAAATTGAAAGTGGAGTAGCTAATTGAAAGTGTGTGTGTGGGGGGCTTATACTATGGGGGGTTCCGGTCTATGACATAAGTATATTCAACACATGTGAGAGATTTAGAACCGTTTAAGCTATTTTTCAGGTTTTGAAAATTTTTCAGGCATTACGGTTTAATCACTGACCGAACTAATGGTCCCACTCTAAATTTTTTTTATGCAATGCTTATATTTTTGTCTTGTCTGTTTGTCTACTGTCTATCTTTGTTGTCAACTTTAACCTTCGCCATAACTTTTTAACCTTGAGAGGTAGAGTCTTTATATTTGGTATGTATACTCCACTAAAAAAGTTCTTACAAAAGACACCAAGGTCAATCCTAATCGTTTAAATTATTTTTCAGGCTTTGAAAATTTTTAATGCATTATGGTATAACCACTGACTGAACTAGTTGCCTCACTGTAAATTTGAAATTTTTAAATATAATTTTTAAAAGTCCAAGATATTTTATGAGTAAAATTGAGTTTTGTTATTCAAAAATGACCTGTAAATATTGTATATAGTAAAAAGGAAAAAAAATCTTTAAAAAAAAAAGAAAATCCAAAGTAAAATAAAAATAACAAATATTCATGCGTAATCTCCAATAACCGGAAGATCCCAGGGGAAGCAGGTGTTCAACTGAACCTAATGGCCCAGAGTGGGAGTAGCAGAAAACGTCAATAGACTCTCCAAATCTGGAAACCTCTCCTAGACGCTCACTGTATCGCCGGAACGAGATAATGTTGACAAAGCCACAGAACACTTGACCCCTCCCCCCAAATCAGTAGTCTAAACCGTATCCGGAGTTTTCTGAAGGATTGCTTCTTAAGCAAAATAATCTTATATGGCGCTCTTCATATATTCACGTATTCTTTTAACAGTTTTAAAATTCTCCTGCCGTATATATAATCTTTTTAGCGTGTCCAGGCGATGAATCTCGGGTATAGTACCATTATGTTCGAAAAAATGAGTTATTTTAAATAGTGCCATCTTCGTTAGCCAAGGGTCTCTGATACGCCACTCTACTCGTACAATGACGCAAGAAAAATCGTTTCGAAGAAGCTTTTCAACTTTTAGGTCAAATCGCATTTTAACCCGTTTCGCCGCACGGATTCAAGAAGGTACGAAAACATTAAATCTGTCATTGGGGATTCGGACAAAATGTAGAACTAACTTTATTCAATAATTTACATACCATTCGACTAAGCCTTTTCAGCTCTCGATCTTCATATTGTTCTTAAATCTTTCAGGCTTATCATGCATAGAAAGGTACTAAAACACGAGTTCTCTTGATTTCTTTTTTGTATAGGAACATAATTAATGAATACTTTGAATTGCTGCCATTTCAAAATCGTTATGGTCCCATGGACATGAAGCTCTGGGAAAATCTACTTTGGCACAAGATGTCCTTGAATATCTTATACACTTTGAAAATTACTCGAAATAACATGATTCGACCAAGACTTTAATGCTGTTGCTTTAAAATTTATGTAGTAAAATTTTGTCAGGTGAGACGTTCCTCAATATCTGTTTTGTAAATCTTCTAAATACATGTATAGGAAAATATTCAAAATTTTAATCACATTCTGATTTCTAAACCAATTTCTAAACGTCTTTAAAAAATCCAAACAATTAAACATTTGAAATTGGAAAAATTATTTTTCTTCCCAAAGGGATTATATAAGAAAATTTATTATACTTCTGTTAAAGCAAAATGAGCTGCAGTTGTGATGTCGGAAATTTTTGTTGCAAAATTGTAATAAACTATTTCAAGGAGAGAGAAAAAGAATATTTATAAACTTTTGTTGCTCACATTTGCAATTGAAGAACAATTTTCATAAGCTTTGCTTGAAGCCAAATTGAATTATTGTCGTCCTATACAATATTTTCTAGAAATATGCACATCTATATGGAACGCCATAGCTGCCTTATGTGGCTATTTTATATTATGCTGTGGTTATTTTATATTATGCTGTGGTTATTTTATATGAAGATGGTGCTCTTTTATATTATGCTGTGGTTATTTTACATGAAGATGGTGCTCTTTTATATTATGCTGTGGTTATTTTATATTATGCTGTGCTTATTTTATATGAAGATGGTGCTCTTTTATATTATGCTGTGGTTATTTTATATTATGCTGTGCTTATTTTATATGAAGATGGTGCTCTTTTATATTATGCTGTGGTTATTTTATATGAAGAATTTTCATCTCTATATTCAAGATATGGCCCAAAATCTAAGTTAAAAGGTGCCGAAATTCCGAGAAAAATAATGGAATCGGATATTCCTGGTACTATGCACATCTAATCACTGTGTAACTAATATCTGTAAAGTTCGACCAAGTTCTCCGCAGCGGTTCAATAGGAGTTGCGCTGCCAAACCGTTCATCTCTATATTCAAGGTATAGCACAAAATCTAAGTTGAAAAGTGCCGAAATTCCTGCAAAAAATAAAGGTATCAGAATTTCCTGTGAATATGCAAATATACACACTGTGTCCTAAATATCTGCAAAATTTGATGAAAATCTGTGCAGTGGTTTAGGAGTTTCGCTGACAAAAAAAAAACAACGAACAAGATGTGTTTGTGAAACACTATGCGCCCGGCAGCAACAAAGTTAAAAAAAACTATTGTTAGCAGAAAAGTCAAAGTCAAGGTCACAAGGTCATTGACCTTGGCTTCATTTGAAAGAGATTTTTTAGTGGAGTATGCACACCAGATATGAAGTCTCTATCTCTCATGGTTCAAAAGTTATGGCGAAAGTTCGTAAAATCTATTTTTAGCATATAGGTCAAGGTCACAAGGTCATTGACCTTGATGTCATTTGAAAGATCTTAATAAGTGGAGTATGCATACCAAATATGAAGTCTCTGTTTCTCATGGTTAAAAAGTTATTGCGAAAGTTCGAAGAAGCTATTTTTAGCAAATAGGTCACAGTCAAGGTCACAAGGTCATTGACCTTGGTGTCATTTGAAAGATCTTTATTGGTGGAGTATGCACACCAAATATGAAGTCTCTCATTGTTCAAAAGTTATCGCTAAGGTTAAAGTTGACAACAGACAGACAGACAAACAGACAGGCCAAAAACAATATACGCCTCGGATCTATCGATCCGGGCGCATAAAAACAAACCAAAACAGGACTGACTGACACATACACATGCACACACACCCTCACTGACTGACACGCTGACTGACGGACGGGTCAAAAACATAATACCTCCCGCAACTTGTTGCGTTGGGTATTATAATAGAAAGAAGTTATCCAAAAATACGAAAACGGTATCCGGAAAAAAAAAATCAGCATGATGCAGATTTCTATATATATATATATAATGTAACTTGTTTACAATTTCAAATCTACTGATGAGAACGTAGGGGGCGAAAGCGCTTTAGATAAAAGTTTGAGTTTATCATTTGAATTTGGATTTTATTTTATCCCTATACCAAGGAAAAATAATTTTTTGAATACACAAGCAGTTAGACTATTGGAAAAATCAGGTTTATTCAACTTCAAGGCAACAAGAATTTTCATAAAGTATGTTGATCTCAATGAATAATTGTGCACCTCCTATCTTTTACTTCTGGAACGGACACACATTCAGATTTCCCATAGCAAAACATGGACACTGCTATTTTTTCTGTAAAATTGAAGGGTAGCCATCTCTTTTCCGCAAATCCTCTCACATCACTGAATAAAATTTAATATTATACTTCCATGTGAATTAGTTGAATCTGACTGGCCGAGAAACATTTGTTAATAAACACTATTACCCGCTGAATAATGAAGCTACGCCCTCTAGCGTAGCAACAGTCAACAGTTTTTGACGACGGGTGATATTCCTATTCCAAAAAATAGCGACTGCGCAGAATTTATGC
This sequence comes from Saccostrea cuccullata, assembly GCF_032062105.1. Lineage (NCBI taxonomy): Eukaryota > Metazoa > Mollusca > Bivalvia > Ostreida > Ostreidae > Saccostrea > Saccostrea cuccullata. Next base: position 194,297 of record NW_026924123.1, on the reverse strand, counting down.
GCATACGGTTCAGTGTTATAGTTATTTGTATAAAACATTCAGTATAATAAAATAAATATAGCATGAAGTTGAGTGTAACATTGAAAATTTCCACCCCTCGAAACCATTTTCAATCTCGGCTGCGCTTCGGTTGACAATGGTTTTCTTGGGGTGAAATTTTTCAATGTTACACTCAACTACATGCAATATTATATAATGATACATTCACATACTCTTTATTACATTATGCCATAGTGATCTCCTATTTTACTTTCTGATTTGACACATTGGGAATTTCCCAGGGGAAAATATGGACTTCGCCATTATAATCATATAGGAGGCGAGGTATTTAGTGAGCTCAGTGCTCACACGCAGTACTTCTAGTTTTGAATGTAACCTTTGGCAACTGGACATGGATTAAATAGATCAATCGGAAAAAATATTTAATGTAATAAAAAAAATTGTATAGAAGTTGGTCTAAGAACTAAAAAAAAAAACTTAACCTCTGTCATGTCTATTTCAATGAAAATTCATTATAGAAATTATTCTCTAATTAAGCATAATATGGTAATATTAGATCATGGTTAAAACTTTTCCGAGGTTTTCATAATCCAGTCGCTAAATCAACTTCAAATATTTTGAATCTTTGGTATCAATACAGTTAAGAAGTTGCTGTCCTTCAAAAACGAATGCTATACGTGGACGACGAGCAGTTTTTTCTAACAACCCTCCAGATTATTTTTATGCCCTAGATATCGAAGATTCGGGGGTTTATAGTTTATGCCCTGTTCGCCTGTCTAGTTGTCTGTTTGGCAGCAAACCTTTAACATTGCCCATAACATTTGATTTCCTGGAACTATAATTCTCATATTTCATATATATATGTGTATTTCTTGCGACAAAGCCTCTCTTTGAGTAACATTTGATGTAATTAAAACCCTATTTAGCAATATATTTATATAAAATGAAAAACTTATTTGACCTTGGAATTTGATTCAATTTTTTGCAAGCATTTCCCCATGCAACTTATATCTTTGGCCATAACCTTTGAACAGTTGATGCTAGGGCTTTTATACTTCAAATGTGAATTTAATTTGATAAGAACTTTCAAGAAAAATAAATAGTTTTGATCTTAGAGATTAACCTACTTTAATTCATATTAAAAAGATTAACTTTGGACATAACTTTTGTATTTCATGTGGCAAGACATTCCATTAGTTACCAACAATTTTGCCTTTTCTTTTCGACATTGAATTTGGAATTTACCTACTTTTGAAATACATAAACCTTGGCCATAACTTTTGAAAACTTGGTGCTAGGACCATAACCTAAACCATGGTTAGTGCTCGGGGTCTTATATTTCACAGGTATGTTCACTGAGAATACTGTCGTTTACTGATTTTTATTTGAAAATTAAAATAAGTACTTATTTTGATTTTCAAATAAAAATCAGTAAACGACAATACTGATAGTAAGTAAGTCTTTTAAATTCTTTTGGTAACAACATTTTTTCATTTGACCGTGAGAGTTTGATTTGCATTGAGAGACTTCAACTGGCCAAAAGCTTTCTGTGTTCCATAAGCAAATCCTTTTTTAATACTTAAATTCTTTTCACTTACTGATCCACCAACTATAAAAGGCGATAATATATGATGAGTCGATGACTCCCACATCACATATAGTCATATGAATGTACATACAAAAATAAAACCATCTTCGTTGATTACTACACATTCAATTTTGCTTAACCACTTACACACTAAATTCTTAAATCGAAGTAGAAAGATGCTTTATCGTCATATGATTGACATGTAGTACAACAATTATCTTTTGTAATGCATCATTTTGATCCCCCAAAACGTGTGGTAACGTGAAACACGTGACAACTTCTTACGATATAGTCAATGACTTTTAAGTACTGCACTTTGCTTTACAAGAGAGACCCTCTCGAAGTTTCCGCTACTTATGGAGGCAAAGATGATAGTTAAATGAGTGGACAAATAATACATTCTTGGATTTATTATGCACATACCTTGCACATTATATGTTAAAATAAAGAAGACACACTGACCAGTGTGTTGTGAACTTCTGCAATTCAATATTGAAAAAATTTAGTATCTACAAAAGATACATGAATAAATTTTAAAAAAAAGAACATTAAATGTGTTTGTGGCAACTCATGGTAAAGATTAAAATTTCTCAAATGCAAGTCAAACTGTAAGGTCAAGAGACTAAAACTGTAGGTATTCGAAGAAAGCTCTTGTCCCAAGGAATACACATCTGAAATGTTAATTAAAGCATTATCTTCCACCGTTCAAAGGTAATTTTCAAGCATAAAGTTTTTACAAAGTATGTAAAACTCAAAGGTCATGGTAAAAGGTCAAACTAGTAAATTGTAAGAACTTGTTTCTTATCCTTTTGATTGTCAGTAAAATATGTTCAAAACAAAACAAAGGTTAAAATTAATTGTGCTAAATGGAAGGTCCTTTCTCAAGGAAGAGACATAAGAAATATAAAACCCTAACACCAACTTTGCAAAAGTAATTGCCAAGGTTGAAGTTTTCCAAATAGAAAAAAATAAGTCAAATTAATTCAGAGAATCTGTGTCCTCCGCTTAAGGTACTAGTATCCGACCCTTGTAATTTCAAAGCATTTTATGGTAGAAAAGGATCTAGCAGGAGAAAGAGCGATATATGGTAAGTGTCTCAATTGGCCCCTTAAAATAGATATCTTAATTTTACTTTATATATAGCTTTAATTTGTACAGCTATATATGCGACCTTTATTGGGCATTTTCATTTTGATCAAAATACCGTTATTTTAGAAATATGACATCATAAAAATCACGTTTTCCCGCCATTTCAGCATATTTTGTTTAAAACTGCTTATTTTCATGCAGTTTTTCTTTAAAAAAAAATATAGAGCGCAGCCTAGAACAAGATTTATATTTTTACCAAAGATGTATCTAAATTGATTTTATTGAGTAAAATGAAAGGGGGGATTACTGTACAAGGACAGAAGAAGGTCATAAATTAGAAAAGCATTCAATACTAATTAATGACAGAAAAATCATGTATGTTCTACACTGCGCTCTATGTTTCCCATAAGAAAAAAACATCAAGAAAAAGCATATTTTTGGCTTTTTTGTTAGATAGTAAATATAGCATTATTTCTCATGTCATTTGCAGCTAGTGAGTGCATTTAAATGTGAAAAATATATTTGAAATATTTCTAATATAATCTCTTCTACAAAATAAATTTAGATATAACGTCATTCTAAAATGTTGATTTTTAGGGGGCCAAAATTGGCTCTTATCATATAAACTCCTTTTAAAAATCTTTAAATCTATAGTACATGAATGTCTTTTCATTTGCATCAATTATCACTTTCATTACGGACATAATGATGAATAATTTAGTCTTCAAATTGATAACACAACTTTCGCTGATCAAGGACCCCAAAAGAGCACGTTTTTAGAAAATTACAAACAAATTTCGGGTAAAGTTGTCCGTCAATTTCCGATAAATTAGCCTTGGTCAAATTTAGATAATCATAATGTCTTACCTATATTTATGAACATCTATTTTCTTGGAATTATTTGTGTAAATGACTTGGTTAAAATTAAATATCAAGTGATGTCTTCTTCAATTCTGATCCTACTTAGATCCCTTTCGAGAACTTTATATGAGCATGCATTACATTTCTAAAACGATTGATTGATTGATTGATTGATTGTATGTATTGTTTAACGTCGCTCTCGTAGTTTTTTTTACTCATATGGAGACGCCACCTCTTGCCGGTAGAGAGCTGCAAATTTTGTCCGATATTCGGCACTCAGGGCCATCGAGTAAGGAAGGATCTTTCGTGCCAGCACCTACTGCGATACGCAACCCCGGTTTATCTGGTGTCATCCAAAGGACCGGTCTACTCGTCCCACAGTGGGATTCGGACCCGAAACGTATGGATTGACTCCAAGCTTTAATTTTTATTTATTTACTTCGCGACTCTAAAGTAGACACTCTAATCACTTTGCCACGCCGGCGTCTTTCTAAAACGAGGTAAATTATTGACAAAAAAGTTGATTAAACAAGAATATCAGCATGCGCAGTGTCGTTTAAAGTCACCATTTCGTTAGTTCTATGGCCGATACAATGACACTGTCAGCAAATACAATTTATCATTGAGTCAAATGTTGACTGACGTTTTTCATACGAATTGTTAGTCCATTATTACACACTGAATTGACGACAAATTTTTCCGCTACTTCTCGATTATGACAAGGAGTACAAGGCGGGTATGAACGGTCGACAGGGGATGCTTACTCCTCCATGACACCTGATCCCACCTTTGATGTTTTAAAGGTCCGTGTTTGATCTGCTCCTGTTTTGAAGTTTTATGAACTTTGAGTTTGAATACTACTCGTTATCTCCTTATATTTCATGCCACTACATGCCGTAAGATGCTGCAAATTTTAGACTTAATGTACTCGACATTTAGGGCTATTGAGCAGCAAGGAATTTTTTTTTTCGATCGCACCTTCTGCGCTAGGAGGGTCTCAGCTTATACGCTCTCCTCAAAAGAACCGGTCGTAACTTCCCGCAGTTGAACCATGCAGCGACATAAGGGTCAGATCTTCACTTTAACAAGAAGCATAACATCTATGGACCAGAGCACTTTATCATCATCATTTACACTTAGCTGTGGCACACGATATCACGAACTATTTTAAACATAGATCACGGACTGAAAAGAAAAGGACTTACTGTTTTATAACTGGTGTTTGACATCCTGAGCTTACATCATTTATGAAAATTAATCATTCTTCCATTATTTGGTATAGTGCATACTGTATAAGTAACAACAAACACCCACTATCTCGAAAACCATTTTAACTTAATTGTAGTGACTTTTCATTGAGTCAGCGTATAATTTTTCCACTTTAGAATATAACCTTTCAAACATCTTGGTCGCCCGCCTGGCGCAGTGGTTAAAGAGTCTGCTCTAGAGTCGCGAAGTAAGAAGTTAATCCTTAAGTTGTGGGTTCGAATCCCACTGTGGGTCGTGGAGACCGGTCCTTCGGATGAGACTCTATAAATAAAGAACCAAATAAGTATAAAATTTCAAAATTGTGTTTCACTCTACGATGACAAAAGAGAGAACTGCATGAAATTTCGCATTTTCTTCTGCAGCAGACAAGTGCTTATGTCTGTCGTGTCTGGAACTTTCCCTCACATTTTTCGATTTTTTCTCCAGAATCTCCGGGCCAATATCAGCCGAATAGAATTCTTGGGTAAAAAGAAATTCAGTTTGCTAACAAGAAATGGCTTGCCTCCTTTCAAGGGTACTAGCTGAAATCCCGCGCAAGCGCGGGAAAAATTCATTTTTTATTTGCTAAAAGCTAGAACTATTTTCCAACAACTATCTGAGATTTATTACACAGGAATAGGCCGACAGCATGACGAAATACTTCAAAATTCTACAATTTGTACAGGAGCAGAAATAAATGATTATGAGAAACACACTCCTTTTTTGTTTTTTTTTCTTTACTTCTACAAATATCGTTTTCATTAAAGGCCTTTTCTTCTTACATGTTATAAAGCAACTTTATTCTGTACGTTTTACATGCACGTATCTAGAAGGTGTCCTCCGGACCCCCCCCCCCCCCCCCCCGGAATTTGCAGAATCATTTTATGTATATACTGAACCAAGTAAAAGTGACCTTGGACACCCCTCCCAGAAAAAAAACCTTCCTCGAAAACACAGATCTATGTGGTATTGGTATGAAAGTCATTAGAATCATTGAAAGTCATTCACTACACCCTATACCCCACCCCACGAAATAGGTTCTTTTTATTTGCTTGTCAAGAAATTTCTGGAATGGATTTTTTTTGACTGGGAAGCCCCCCCCCCCCTTTTGGAAAAAAAATCTGGACCGCGCTTTGTTGTACATACTATCTTATACATTATGTACTACAGGTGCTCATTGGCATTTTCTCTTTATAAGTTAGAAACTTTATTTTAATATAGTTTGAGCTATATTATTGCTTCCATTTACGTCAAGGATAAGATAATGAATGTACTCAACTAACTATAATTTTCATATATTTGTCAGCATTTTAAAATTCTTTCTTTTTCTTTTACATTTATTTCCATGTCCATTCATGATAAACAATCGCCTCGATTTTCTTTTTTAAATCGGGTTCGATGTCAACTGACTTTCTAGAACTTTCAACAAATAGCGAGATCGGACATAATCGGAAAGGATTTGCACATTTTGTTTTTTAACCAATGATCAGAGCTAATTTCTTTTTTATCACTTAAATTAAGTTTTGATTGAATAATTCATAAATGATGTCTTGTGAAATAAATAAGCGCTTGTTTGTCGCCAGTTTTTTTTTTTAATGCCAGTTACTTAGATCCGCCACCACATTACTCTCTTTAGTGCTATTTCGAGGCTGTTAACCGAAAGTGAAAGTAGACTTTTAATTAAATTTACGATAATTACTATGCAAGTGAAATCTGAATATAGTTTACGGACATCATCTTATACCTAGTGTATTCCTACAGGCTTAAGTAAGAACTCTTGTGCAGCCGTTTCAGAGTTTATTTGCAAAATTTGTTAATTTATAAGTATAGATGAAAAAAGTCTATTAAAAATCTTCAAGAAGAAAAAATTTTTAAAAAGACAACAACAAAAATTTCGACAATGTAACTAATAATTATTTTCAATACTTAATAAACTTTTGTTGTTTTATGATCCCTGTGTTTTACAAGCATAATATACATAAAACTAGTTTTATTAAACAAGACCAATAACATTCTTTATTAAATGATTGAATAATTTCCATCTGTCTGATCGGCTGAGATCTAGATATGTTAGAAAAATACTACGTTGTATTGACCTGCACGTGACGTTCCAGATGAATACAAGGATTTATTTCCTCTACATTGATCTAAAATAGATCGAGAAATTCAAAATTGATACGAATTGTTTTGGAAAGCTATTCAAGTGACTTTAATTAAAAAGTTTCTTCCTATTCAAACACGCAAGCTTTTTTACAATGCATATATTATGCCTTCATAATCATTTGATTATTGTTTAACTGTTTGGGGTAATACATCTCACTCAAATCTTGACAGAGTATATAAGCTTCAAAAACGTCCTGCAAGATGTATTTTAGATGCTCCTCCTGATGCGCCCTCACAACCTCTCTTTGAGAAAGTAGTTTGGCTCACAGTGTATGAGCAACTTATTGTAAATGAATATGTTTTGTTATACAAATCATTGTTCAACTCTCACCCTACTTATCTAAATAGTATGTTTGACTTCCAGTGTAATAATCGATACAATCTTCGATCTGAATCTAATTTAGACCTCTGTGTACCATCTCATAAATGCAAACTCTTTGAGAACTCCTTTCAATACTCTGGTGCTATATCTTATGGAATAATTTACCTGTACATATAAGAATGTCTCAAACTCTCAACGCTTTCAAGCATCAAGTCAAAAAATTTGTAAAACAATGTAGAAATAGCTTATGATTATTTATTAATTTTGTATATTTATATATGTATGTATGTATGTTGATATTTTGTCTATAGAAGGCCCCGGGGAAGAATAGTGCGTGCACTAATCGGGTTACCTTCTTTGAATAAAGAATTATTATTATTAAATTATTATTATTACTTATGACTTTTTTTCATGTGAACAAAACATAAGCGAAGATATATTTTCGGGCGAAAGTGGTAAGAGGGGATGCAAGAACCCCCTCCAACACTTTTACTGAACAACAATTTTTGTTTTTTGGCTGTGAATTTTCCATGATAATACTCCTTCCTTTCAAAAGCTATCTTTAGTATATAAAAACTGACATTATATTTTTATTCATGGCAACTAAAATTGATAAAAAAAAAACATTTCAAATTGAAACGACTGGTAAGGTATATTTACATTTGGCTAGGACTTCATTAAATGCAAACAAGTAATGAGCTGTATCATTTTATGAGTGAATCATGTAATAAAACATTTATTGCTGTTTTTTCGGTCAATACAATGATTTAGCCATCTTTGAAGTACAATGTTGTACTCCTCAGATGGCTAAATCATTGTGTTGACCTCAAAAGACAGCAATAATTGTATATGGCCTTTTAATACAGCAATATACCGTCATCATCTGCATATGGAGTTTATGTATCTCAGTTGATTCGATACGCAAGAACATGCTCTACGTATGAACAATTTCTAAAACAATATATATTATTGACAAACATGTTGATGAAACAAGAATATCACCAGTCTCGTTTATAGTCAACATTTCGTAAGTTCTATAGGCAATAAAACGACCTTGTCAGCAAATACAATTTATCATTTGAGTCAATTTAAATGCTGAAGTTTTTCATACGAATTGTTTGTCCATTATTTATACACTGAATTGACGACGGATTTCCCGTTATTTCCCGATCATGACAAGGAGCAAACGGCGGTCAGCAGGGGATGCTCACTCCTTCATGGCACCTGATCCCACCTCTGATGTTTTGGAGGCCCTTGTATGCTCTGCTCCTATTTTGTATTGTTTTATGGACGTTTGATCTTGAATACTGTTCGTTATCTCCATATTTTTCATACACTTTTTTAGCTCTAACTGTTCAGAGACTAGAAGAACTTATGGATAGTAATGCGTGTGTCGTCTGTCTAGCTGTCTGTCTGTCCGTCTGTAAACAATTTTTCAAAATGCTACTGCTCCTACAATTTTGGTCTTATATCAATATAACTTGGCACACAAGTAGACTACACTAAGATACATACAAAAAAAAGTCATGTAGTTCTGTATATTGATTTTTGATTTCGATGAACAGTGTTGCCATGCTCAATAAAAATAGAAATTTCTGTGTAATTCTTATAAAAAGCTACTCAAACTACAGTTTGAGTCTGATTATGTAATTTGACATGCAAGCAGACAACACTGAGATACATCATTATCATTTTTTTTTGTTTTTAATGATTTATGTCGCCATAGTAATTTAAATTGAAAATTCTGTACAATTTTATTATAGGTACTCCTACAGTTGTAGTCTTACTGCAATCTTGCCCCAAAAACAAAAAAAAAGACTTAATTAAGGATCATTATTCTATTTCTTGCTTTTATAAAGTTTTAAGTCCCAAGTGCTACTTTTTTCTTTCTTTATTATAAGTACGAACCAGTAGAGCAACAGTCTCGACAGAGACTTCTGATTTGGTAATAACGATAGAAATGGTAATTTCATTAAAATTAAACATAAAACAAGATGTGTTTGTGAAACACTGATGCCCCCGTATGGCAACATAGCGAAGGTCAAGCTTTCTCAAATGCAGATCAAATATGCTGGTACCAAAGTAAGGCCTTTTCACGAGAAATGCGAAATATAAAACGCTAGCTACACCTGTTCCAGGGTTATGACCAAGGTTAACATTTTATAATATAGGACAAACTCCGTTTGAATGTCAAAGGGTCAAGGTTGTTGGGTTCTAAAGAAAAGCTTTGTCTCAAAGATTACGTACGGGAAGTATGAAAGTGCTCGCCCTTACCTTTTAAAAATTATGGTCAAGGTTAAAGTTTTAAAAAAGTAAGTCAAACTCCAAGGTCAAGGTCAAAGGGTCAAGATTCTTGATATCCAATGAAAGGTCTTTTCACAAGGATTACGCATGTGAAATATGAAAGCTCTAGCCCCTACTGTTCAAAAGTTATGGCCAAGGTTAATGTTTGTAAAAAGTAAGTCAAACTCCAAGGTCAAGGCCAAAGGGTCAAGATTCTTGATATCAAATGAAGGGTCTTGCCCCAAGAATTAAATTTGCAAAGTATGAATGCCCTAGCCGGAACCCTACAAAAGTTATGGTCAATGTTGTATTTTTAAAGTAGGTCAAAATCCAAGGTCAAGGTCAAAGGGTCAGGATTCTTGGTATCCAATAAAAGATCTTTTCATCAGAATTATATATGTGAAGTATGAAAGCCATAGTACTTATTGTTCAAAAGTTATAGCCAAGGTTAAACTTTTTTCATAGGTACGGAAATCTCCAAGGTCAAGGTCAAAAGGTTAAAAAAATTGGTATCCAATGAAAGGCCATACAACAAAGAATATATACCTGAAATATAAATGTCCTGGTATCTATTGTTCAAAAGATGTGGCCAAAGTAAAAGTTCACAATTTTTGTGTTAAAGTGGATCAAACTTCAAGGTCAAGGTCAAAAGGTCAAATTTGGTGGTAACCAAAGAAAGGTCTTGTCACAAGGAATACACATGTGATATATAAATGTCATAGCTCCACTAAATCGAAAGTTATAGGCAAGGTTAAAGTTTTTGCGGAAAAACAGACAGAGAGACAGACAGACAGACGGACACGACAAAAACTATATGCCCCCGAAACTTCGTTTACGGGGGCATAAAAACCATAAATTTGTAAACGAAAATAAGGGGAAAGAGATTTTCTATTTTTACAATTTCTTTAGTTTATCGTGGTGTCATCTTCGATTTGGCGGATGTCAGGGAATAAAGATAGTAATTAAAATTTTCTTTTTTTGCTTTTTTATCTTCCGTTAAACTCCTTCTGATCTTTTCCTCCTATGTACAGCGAGACACCAAAAAATTTATCACACCAAAAATTGCACAAAAAGGAAACATGACAAATTCTTCAAACTTGAACAGAAAAGTAACAAATAAAATGATGCAAAATCAATATCAATTTCAAGTGGATGTAATAAAGAATTCGTGAGAATCAGGTTGCATCTCTTAAAAGTCTTCTCCAAATCTATTTGGCCAGAAAAGATGAAACTTAAATGAAAGCTACATTACATATTGTGAATTTTATTCAAGTTCGTTCATATCACCCCCAGGAGTAGGAAGGACCTCGTCAAGGCAGTTTAAAGTTATACATGGGAATATTTAGGAAAATTCTTACTTAAAAATATTTGCTTAAAAAAATCAAAGCTATGATAAATCATATTCATACAAAAGCTGCTCAAGAGTTATCAAGAGTATCAAATTATGACCCCCATGGCGTAGGGCTGGACAAGAACAGGGATCAAAATTTTACATAAGAATATATAGGAAAATATCTTATTGAATAGTCGCTTGCGTGGCGCAGTGGTTAAAGAGTCTGCTCTATAATCGCGCGGTAAGGAGTCAATCCTTACGTCGTGGGTTCGAATCCCACTGTGGGACGTGAAGACCGGTCCTTCGGATGAGACCGTATAAACCGAGGTCCGGTGACGCAATAGGTGTTGTACGAAAAAGATCTCTCACTGCTCAATGACCCTGCGTGCCGACCATTTTTTTCTCAAGAACCACAGGGAAGATGAAACTCATTTTGAAGCATCATCAGGTAGTGCAGATTCAAGTTTGTTCAAATAATGACCCCCGGGGGTAGGACGGGATCACAATTTTAACAAAGGAATACTGTAGATAGGTGAAATCTTAAAAAAAATTTCCTTGTAAGGACAGTGAAGCCATGATTGGTCATATTTATATGAAATCATCTGCAGGTAGCTATAGTATAGATTCAAGTTTGTACAAAAAATGACCCCGGGGATAGGGTGGGGCCATAATGGACATAGGAATATATAGGAAAAATCTTTAGTTAAAAATCTTCTTCACAAAAACATCAAACCGGTCACGGTAGCCTAATGGTAGAGCGTTCGCTTCGTGACCGGGAGGCCCGGGTTCGATTCTCGATCGCGGCGCCGCGTCATACCTAAGACGTAAACATAGGTAGTGACTGTTCCTTCGCCAAACGCTCGGCACTTGAAATGAAAGTCACGGTTTAACAGGTGTTTTAGGTTAAGAAGGTACATGGTTCAATTCATGGAATGTGCTATATTTCAAACAAAATTTCAGACTACGAAAATATTATCCATAATTTTCTTCTGAAGTGTATATTTCTTTGGTTGTGTTATGATAAAAAGTGCAAAAACTCGAACCACATTGATGCAATAATCAAATAATAATAAAGTATTTGGCATTCAGTAGCAGCATAGAGATGTTTAAATACTATGTAAATATATCGGGATTGGCTTTCAACAATGGATCGTGTAGACTTACAATTGCAGTAAAGACAGAATGATTCTCTTTTTGGAACCATATTTTCTTTGTCTGATTCTATGGCAGTCTTATACAATCTGTGGAGGCAAATGCGTAATCCATCATGCTACTAGAAAATAAAAAACCTGAGATTTATTTACACTTTTATTGAATTCGAAGCTACAAAGCAGAAGCCACTTGTGTTCCTTGGAACAGTCTACTTTAGATATATAAATGTATACATGACATAAAGAATTTTCATACTCTGAACAGATATTATGTTTACGCTTAAGCTTTATGACCCAAAAATTTAAATGTTAAAATTTCGTTGAGATAAATTACATATGTAAAGCCACAGAGTTAAAGCAAGATGCATTATTGTAAAAAATGGTTTTTTATTTAGACGTGCAAAACTTGTCTCTATATAAGAAAGACAAGTATATATATCCATGTCTTTTGTGTTCATACAATTCTGTGATCATATAAGTTTCATCATCACATTTAATTTTACTGACCAGATTGAATTCTATCAATTCTTTTTATGGCTGCCTCACTTATCTTATTAACTTGTTTCTCTTCTTCAACAGCCTTTTTGTAAGAGACCAAAGCGGCTTCCTTATGATCAGTGAGTTCCTGGCAGATCCCTAGTATCTGCCATGATATGTTCCTGAACTCGCTAAGCACGTATTCTTCCTCGTCATTGTGAAGAAAGATAAACAAATCATCTAAAGCTTCCTGTGCTTTCCTTGCGTTAACACGACGGTAGCACAAGACCAATAGAAAATAAAGCATGACATATGGAGGAATTCCAATTGCAGGCATGAAATTCTTACTGACCTCCTGTTCTAGACTTAACTCACTGAGATAATCCAGGTCACTATCTAATACTATGTCTGCGACAACATTCCGATTCAATCTTATGGACCATGGTAGTTCTTCTACAGCTTCCTCGTAAGCTGAGTCATCTGTTGTGTATCGGTACATCACAGATTTCTTGGACATTTTGATCTTTAAACACTCTAATACTTCTACGGCTTTTAGATATCTGTTTGTTTTATAAAGGAAAAGTGCTACATAAAGGGGCGTGGACAGAAAACCAAATTTTCTTGACAACCTTAACATCTCATCAGATCTCATTTCGAAAAAGTACTTTGTTTTATTAGAAGCATTCGCGCAACAAGACGCTGTTTCAAATGCAAGTATGCGAAGAATGTCTGATACATAAACTTGCATAAAAGTTTTCTGATATTTTGTAAGGGTTTCATTTTCCAAAATCTGTTCTAGTGTCTGTAAGCTTTTAATGGGATCGAAGATGATTTTTATTTGATAAAAGGTATAAGAGAATATTTCAAAGAAAAATTCACGATCAAATTCAGGTATAGGGCGTATAACTTGGCAGTTGACTGGAATTGGACAATTGGAATATTTATGTAATTTTTTCTCCATTTCTTGGCTCAATAGTAAACATGATGGCCAAATCCTCTTCAAGCTGATAAGCTGCTGATACAGATTGTGTTGTATGTTTCCGTAAACTTTCCCAAAGAACATATTGTTTTCTGGAATGAAGAAGTTTGGACATACGCCATGATAAACGTAGTTGATAAGCGTTTCAAAACAGATTCGGAAACATTCTAGGAGATTCCGTGGGTGCCATTCAGGTATAATGTTTTTTTGAATAACCCAGAATAAAGCCGTTTTCATGTGGTATGAACATAATGGAGATTCTTCTATCTCTTTTTTTCAGGACCTCTTTAAGGAACAATTTTAGTAAAGTAAAACACAAAAATTGGCAGTGATTCAGACAATCTACGAGTTTATGCTCTGCCTGTGAAAATGAAATCCTCCATTCGGTCTTTTCATATAAAGATGACCGATGACCGATTGGTACAACATGACATCCATTATTGATGATGTTCCGGACCATATGAGGTGGAGGCCAATTTTTACATCTACCTATCCAGGAAATGGCTTGAGTGGGCCAGAAGTCGGACTTGAAACAAAATGCGAGATCAAAATCATTGTTTCCCAAAGTTCCACTGAAACATGGACCGTGAGGGACAGATCCTGGTCCTCCGAGAATAGAACACATGATTCTACTGTATGTACTGCTAGATATGTACCGTCCCTTATTCATAGGAAAACAAGCAAATATAACATCAGGTCTGTTTGAGTCATTTAGCAATTTTAGAAGAACAAATCCAGGAAGATTGTGATCACTTTCCGTTAAGATCAGAGTAGTGTTTGTATAGTTGTAATGTTTGGTCTGAGATAATTCATATATAAGTTTATGGAACTTCGGCCATAACATTACGTCACAATCTGAACTTTCCATTCGAAATCCCTCTCGTTTGCTGCCACTATGCAACATACTGCATCCGAAAGGACTTACTTTATTATCTATTCTACCTTTTAATTCTATAATATCCCTTCTCATGGTCAATTCTTCCTGCGTACCAATAAAACGACATTCAGAGAGTCCAACAAAAAGTTTTTCTGATGCACGCTCTAGATAAGCCATTCTGAATATTTAAAATAATAAATTATTATAAAGAGGACACAAATAATTCAACTGTATAAATTATTTTTTTTCCCCAAAATTTACCAAATAGATTAAAAATTAAATTTTCTGCATGTGATTGATAAATAACTAGTGCTTGAAATATTAGATTATTATAGATTTTCTTTTTTCTTCTTTTTTAAATTTTAAATTCACAAATACCCAGAAAAAACCGTTTTTTGTGAAGGTAGAATCTTACCTCAGAATCAAACGTTCATGTCTTAAGGCAATACAAGCACATTTATAAATATCCTTCGTTACATTATATATATAAAAATGTTTATCTCGAATCAAAGTTCGCATGCGCAGCTACTGCCATTAAGGACAGATGATACAAACAAAAAAATGGATGCCTGGATTGGTATATATTTTTGGGCCTATTTTTATTGCAAATAATGTTTATTATATAAAGAAATTGTAAATCTTCTTTGATGTTCAAAACTCTACCTTTCTGCAACCATCCTTATTAATCTATACAAATAATATTTAGTTTATTATTGAGAAACATTGAATGAAAAATTAAAAATACTCGGTGAAACTTGTTCATTTTCCTAATTAAAACATGACTCAAGTTGTAATTTTCAATTATCTTGACAAAAGTTTGTTTGTATCATCTGTCCTTAAATCAATGATTCCAGCCCCAGAAAAAAAGTAATGCAGAAAGCACCATGAGATTAGATTCTTTTCTTCGGAGTAATACTAGTATTTGTGTTCAACACCCCTGACAATTATTGGTAACACGAGAATTTCAGTCTCCTTAGACATATAAAAAAAATGATTTACATTTCTATAATTTTGTTTGTTTATTATGCTTTTGAATTTGTATGACCGATGAGATTGTACCCTGTAACCAATAAACAAATATGCTATCTTTCACACATAAAAACCTAGGGGGGGGTATGGCAATATTTTTAGGACTTTTTTTTTTTAATTTATTTTTGTAATATTTATACATATTATGAACAGTTACAGTGTAAGTAATAGCTGTCATCGAAAATTTGTTACTGCATTTGCATACTGATATTTATTTCCTAAGTCCAAAAATTTGTCAATATTGTAGTTTTTTTTTAAGTAAATATAAGAATTTTGAGTGTGCTGAAAGCATTTTTTTTTTAAATGTTGAATTTCCTTTTCTTGTGAAAATTTTGTCAATCCAATCTTCCAATCCAAATGAATTATAATTTATAAAAGCCAGTTCAATAACCATTGGCTAAAATTTTTGCGTAGATAAAAAAAAAATTCATTTATGTTTTATGAAATTGACTTCTTTCTCACGTCTTTTCTTCGAAACATTTTTAAGATATTTGAGGAAAAGGCGTTCTTTCTTCCCAGTGAATTTCATCTCAAATTTTCGTTTAACACTCTTCCTCCACAATTTCCTTTCTTTATCTTGGTATAGATATAAACGCACCAATAAATAGTTTTTCATATTTATGCACATTTTCCCAGTTAAAATTGATTTAATGACAATTATCATTTGAATTCATAACTTTACTCTTATATATTCAGGACATTACACGAACAAGCAAATCGTATATATTATGATATTATAAGATACACCATTAATTATATATTGAATGTTGGCAGTAATAACATAACTAAATTACTACATGTATATAAAGCTGGTTTAGTTTTCCTGGTTATTTGCTATGAGTTAGAAGATATCAAAAGAAGTCTGTAAATTGTTTGTCCATAAATAAAAAATAAAATGAACTATTGCCATTAAGGAATTAAAGTTAATTTAGTTATTTTTCTGTCGCGTTTTTGTTTTAACTGAGATAATTATTTAAATTGCCATTTTACTTTAAGCAAACGTATAAGTTCAAATTTTAAATTTTTTTCGCCCAGAATTGGACAAAGTTAAACTTAATACTCTGAAATGGATGGATTACTAATTTGGTCAAGAAATGTAACAGGAATGGGACAGGAATGTCGCTGCTAAAAGGTTACTGGATAAATCCTCATACCGTTTTCATGAGAGATGGTTTTAAAAGTATATTTAGCAGAACATTTGTATATGAACATATATCACATTTTCCCTCTATACAAGTAAACATGGCTTTGCTGTTCTTCAGTGAAGGTTTTTAATTTATTTTAAAAGAAAATTTTATGTAAAACATCTTATCTCTTCGGTTCAAAATTAAAAAAAAAACTTTAACATATATCAAACCTTTGCTATATGGCAATATTTTAGGACTTATTTTTTTAAAGTTTATATTCGTAATATTTATACATATTATGAACAGTTAAGTAGTAGCTGTCATCGAGAATTTGTTTCTGTATTTGCATACTGATATTTATTTCCTAATGTCCAAAATTTGAATATACATTTTTTAAAGTAAATATAAGTTTTGATTTAAAGCATTGTTTTTTTAAATGTTGAATTTTCTTTTTTGCTCCAAATTTTGTAGATTTAATTTTAATTCAAAATGAATTATAATTTATAAAAGCCAGTTCAATAACCATTGGCTAAAATGTTTGCGTAGATAAAAAAAATTCAATTATGTTTTATGAAATTGACTTCTTTCTTAATTATTTAGAAACATTTAACATATTTCAGAAAAGGCTTTTATATAATTTCATCTTTTTGACCTTTGATTACACTATTCATAAAAATTCCTTTCCCTATCTTGGTATACATCTTTACGCACCAATAAAGAGTTTTTTCTATTTATGCATATTTTCACAGTTAAAATTGATTTAATGACAATTACATTTTAAAACATAACTTTACTCTTATATATTCAGGATATTATATGAACAAGCAAAAGATACACCTATATATTTCAGGGCAAAAAAATTTTTAACGTGGTCTCAGCTATCCCCGGCTGGATGGTATGATTTGAACAATTTAGAATTAACCTAACCTCAGGAAAATTCCACACAAACTCCATCTTTTCTGGCGCAGTGCTTCTTGAGAAGATGTTTAAAGATTATTTCCTATATATTTCAATGTAAAGATTTTTGTGGGCCATTTTGTGGTCCCATTCTTTCCACGTGGGCCATAAATTGAACAATTCAGAATTTATCTTACATCAGAAGATTCCACATAAATTTTATAACTTCTGGAAAAGTGGTTCTTGAGAAGAAGATATTGAAAGAATTTTTCCTATATAATTCAGTTTAAAACTTCGCTTTCCTACTTTGGCTCCATTCTGCTCCTGCATAGTGTTTCTCTCGTATTTGAATAAATTCTGCCTTATGGTAATATAAAATCAGGTTGACTAATAAAGGAGCACAATTAGTGCCAATTGCGATTCCAAAAGTCTATTGGAAGACTAAGTCTTCGAAGACTGCATGATTGGTGTCCATGAGGAACAGCACATCTCTTTAATATCAACTTCAGAGTACTTATGCCTTGAATCAGAATGATTTTAATCGAGGTAATTTTGTCGATGACCAATCAAAAGATGTAAATATTTCCGAGTTCCATTCTCATTGAAGAAGCAGATGTGTGTGATATCACAAAGACTAGTCTTGAATAAGAAAAATATCACCTGTACTGATGTACTGCCCTGTCATACGAAGAAACAATCAAAATATTACCAACAGCCTGACCTGGAAAAACATGATGAGGGAGATAATTGCTTGTGCCGCAAAAAATCTTTGAAATGGCAGGGGATAAATCAATGGAAACGGTAAACGTTAAGTTAAAATGTACATCATTGAACTCACTGAACTCCTGTATTTGTCAGCTTTATCAAAGTTTTTGTCGTTAAATGCTTGCGGGTTTAATGACTATTCTAACAGGCAAACTCTTTATAACTGGTTTAATGTCATTAATTGTAAAATTACTTTTCTACAAGAATCTCATTATGTTACAGTTATGTAAAACGTTGACAATGCTAGATGGGCTGGTTCAAGCTACCATTTTTTTTTTCTGATTCATTTCATAGTAGAGTTGTGTCTGTCCTATTTCACAAAAGTTTACCTAGCATTGTTGGAATGTACACAGATCAGATGATGGAAGGAGAATATTAATTAATATTGAATATGAAAAAAAAAATCTATATAAACTTGAGTCAATATATTAATTCAGAAAATGAAAGATTTAATTTTTTCCAGAAACTTTGTATCATGGGTACCTCAGTTTTGTTTAAATAAATAAAACAAAATTTTAGTTTGAGATTTTAATATTCCTTATAAAATGCAAAGATAAAATGTTCTAATATTATTAATGATTTAAAGTAAATTTAAAAGAAAAAAAGCTGTAACTATGCATGCCACAAATATTTACATGATAACAGAGAATGACAATTAATCGGACATTAAGGCAGGTCCATACTTTTACGGATCTGGTTTTGATTTTACACACCATGTCAAATTCTGATTATCGATTGTTTATAAAAATAAAATCTTTTTCGATGATTGAAAATAATTTAGCAAGCAAATATTTGTTTATTATAGTGTCATTTTGCGTAGAAACATTTGATGTACATCATTTATGGAAATTAACACTTCGCACTCTGTCCAAAGGATATATATGACATTTAGTATGTAAACAGACACAAAATTCTTTATTGACTTTATAGACCTAGAGCTTTTTTTCCTTTTTTTTTTTTTACAACAAACTAACTTAAAATCTATTTTTATTGATTTTAAGGAATTTTGTGAAGAGATTTAATGGTACCAAACATGTTCAATTCAGGTTTTTTTTACCCATCATGCCAGCCTTCCTTTATAGATTTTGTCAAATCAATATTTTTACAATTTTAAATGCATTTCCTATGTAAAATGAAGATAAAATGGGCCTATATTATTGTTAATCATAAGTTTTCTCTAAAACCCATTTCTTTCATGGGATTTATACATAAAATATATTGTTGAAACCTTATTTCCGTTGACATACTTTGGCTGAAAATGCAAATATTGAAGCAAAACACAGAAATACCAGCACTGTTCTTTAATTTTAAGTTACTTCCCTTAACATCTAATCGATCAAGAGACTGGTTGCGTGTTTCTATTCTATAATTTACTTTATTTGGAACGAACTGTCATAAAACAATTTTATAGGGATTTATTAGTAAGGATTTATTAGAATCGTTCTCATCCGGTTTACTAAGCTATCTCTATTTTTCACCATAATTATTTCACATCTATGCACTTCTCAGCATTCATGTACCTATTTAAAATGACGACCTGTTGACTGTCTGTCCCCTCAACACAATGTTAACAAACCCATCGCTGCTTTTCTGTTATTACTGTAGAGTTGAATATATTCGATAAAAAAAACCCACGTGCTTTTGTTTTCCTCTCAGTCTGTTACATATGCTTTATTTGTTTTCAGCGCCCAGAGAATCCCATACGGGAGATCACTCTCAATGACTTTTTTTCATAAGTGAAAAAATTCTCTATGTATAACCCTTTTTTCTCCGGAAACCCTGCGTTGCCAATGACCTTAAGCCTATATAATCTTTTTGAATTTTACTTTTATTTAAATTTTGCAAAGAATGATTGAAACAGTTGATATTCCAAAAATGGGGGCATACGTGTTCAAAAGGAAGTTTTGTTAAATTTATCTGGTCAACCATGATAAAGTATTTGTTTCTTTTAACTATAGATATAATTCTTAATAGTTTTAAAGAAAAAAGGCATATAAACAGTTTAAATTTTGAGATTTATTAGAATTAAAGATATTTTGAGATTTTTTTCTGAAAGACTTGGACAGATTCAACATCAATTTTTAATGTTATCCAATAAAGATTTCAATTATTCTCTTGGAAAATGAGTACTGTATACAGGGTTATTTTGGCCCCGTTTAATTTTCGCCCTTTCACACTTGCAACCAATTATGCCCCGATTTAAATTCGCCCAGTCACAGTTTTGTTTAAGAAAATATATATTCATATTCTTAATTCGCTAATTCGCCCCTTTTTAAATTCACCCAAAGATGTAATGGCAAAGAAGTAGCCTAAAAAAAATTTGGGGGCAATTTTTCCCTGCATACAGTATATTTGATTTTCATCAGATTTAAGGTCAGACGACACATTCCTAAAATATATATATAATTTTTCTTAAGAAATTGTCATTAAAGAATAGGTACTTTAACAAGATTCCTCACAAAAAAATTAGGGTACCTTACCAGGCATTTGGACAAGATACCACAGGGTCATATTACTTATATAACCTTTATTGGTTATATTCTGAATAGCCTATATCACAATTTTTGGTCTTCTTATATTTAAACTATTTTGAAAACAATGTAGAATTCAGAGGAGAATGACAAATATGAATACATTTGTTTATGTATAATACCAAGAAATACTTAACAATTATTTGAGGAACGTGTCGTCTGACCATAACACAAATTTTTATGTGATTTAGTTCATAGCTAAATAGAATATGATATCACAATGCTTTATGTTCAATTTTGGTTGTTGAATTTTTAGAGGTATATAATCTAAGACAAGTTGTATGAAAATTAACCTGCAAAGATATGTCATTTATGGGTGTTTTGGTTAGTTTATATTTTATTCAAGGTATTAAATTTTTTTTTAAAACTATGAGTTTGACAGAAAAAATTTTGAAAGTACAGACCTACCTTAAATACTATCGTCAAAATAATATTAGAATCTAAATAAAAAACAGACGTGAAAGACACTGTACTGTCTATAGTGTACTGTGTAATAAAATATACATGTATTGTCTTTTGGTTTTCAGGATAATTTGTCAAATTTCTAATACTTTAAATTATAATTTTCAATATTTTTAAACGCTATTTGCTTCATGATCCTAATGTTTTAAAAGCATATCTTTTTTTTTTTAATTCATAGAATTTATTTTTGCTTTCACATTTACAGAGTATGTGCAATAGATTTGTTTACATTCGATACATACATATACTATATAATTTTTCCTCCATATAATTTATATTATATAGTTTATACAAATTCTTTGGTAAATACTATACAAATTCATTTCATAAAGCTGCAAAAGATATATGACATTCATGTATATAATGAATCTTCATTGTGAAAGCTTTATATACAAAGAAGTAAACAAAAGGGAGGGGTGAGGAAGGGAAACAAAGTGAGGCATATCTTCATAAAACTGATTTTATTGTACCAGATCAAGATTATTATATAAATCGTCTAATTATAATAATTATATATTCAACAGATATATTCCAAATAAATCACAAACAAGAAAGACTTTTTTATGCTTCGCATTATAAATATTTCTATCTACATGTATACCATATGTAAATTTTTTTATAAAATTTAGTTTTAAAATACGAAAGATAAGTTATTGTTTTTTGATAAAATATTGAAAATAAGTTAATAAAAGTAAAGGAGAGGAGATTTTCTATTTTTACATTTACATTAGTTTATCTTAGTTTCATATACGATTTTGAGGATGTCTGGAAATGAAGATACCAATTAAAATTTTGTTTTTAGCGAATACGTTCTTTTTTTGCTCCGTTATTTTTTTCTATCTTTGTTTACAGACACCAGACATTTATCGCAGTGCACAAAAAGGAAATATGACACGACACTCAAACTTGACCAAAAAAAAATGGTGACAATTAAAGTCATTCTTATTCAATATCAAAGGAAAAAAAATAAATGTTAATAGATGTTAAAATACATAAACTTTAGAAATGATAAAGGAATAATAATGTAAAAAAAAATCGATATTAATTATAAGAATATGAAACGGGTAAAAAAAAAAAGAAAAGAATATTTTTGTCCTCTTTTTGTAATTATCCTCAAAGCTAAACATTACAACTCTTTTTAAATTCTTTTTTATGAAGATGGAAAAATTAGACCCCCAAAAGAGATACAACTCTAACTTTATCATGCATCAAATGAATATGAACCTAACACGGCATAAAAAAAAATTCAGACTATAACAAATTCCCCTTTTCTCCAGACTTGGGTATTTTATGACCTTAATAGAACATTTGCACTCAGTATTTAAAACCTTCATGATTAAATGCACGTACTTCTCTTACAATATTGGAATGTTTTTAAAATCATTGTGAAGTGGGAAAATATAATAAGAATGCGTCTTTTAATGCATTTTCATGTAAAACAGAATGCAAAATGGGACCCTTTATGTCTTTCTTGGAATGTAGAAAAATATTATAGGAAGAAATCAATGATGGAAATGATTATGAATGACTTTGTTATTGAAATGTTTCAGACCAAAATGAATACATTGCCTTACTCAATGACAATAAATTTGTCTGTAAGAAAAACATTTGCTAGAAAATAAATACGAAGAATATTTTTATCTTTCTGTATTTGTACTAGATGGTATCTGACGTTTGAAAAACCGTTGAATGTTTATAATGCCATATTTTGAGGCTTTCTTTCATAAAACTACAATTTAATCTTATAAATATTTCTAAAGACAATAACATTATGATATACATGTAATAGCTTGTCTTTGCATAAAAACCCTAACAAAGAAGAAAATAACTTTGGTTTACTATCGTTAATAATAGAAAATCAAAGTTTTAAAGTTATTCCTTAAGTAAGTAAAAGTTTTCATACTTATCACTATTGTGCTATAGTGATCAATATCATAAATCAAAGTTTTCATGGTGTTAATGTAATCACTATAGTAAAAGTTAAGTTTTCAAATTGAACACTATAGTAAATAAAAGTTTCAAAATATTCGCTTTAGTGAATCAAAGTTTTCATGGTGATCACTATCATAAATCAATGTGTCAAAGTGAAAACTATATGGTAAGTTTCAAAGTTAGAATTACGGTTTTTGAAAGTTTTAGACATGATATTTTTAGAAATTCAAAGATTTAAATTTATTACCTCAGTATAGTTATCTGTAGAGAATGTTAATGAATTACACATAATGGGTAATATCCAGTTTTACAGATAATCGTACTTTACAAAAGATATCTGTCGATGTCTTCTTCTTTCCAAAAATTCCATGCACTTTGCATGCAACGCATTTTTTACCAAATTTGTTTGTAATTTTATGGTTTTTTGAAAAAAAAAAGGTTTTTAGAGCCTCTACTGGAAAGCATTTCTAAAATGAATTTTGTTTTTGTCTTTCATTTCAGTTAGCCCTTTTTATATAAGTAAATAACATCATTTAATGTTATTAAGTATATCAAACAAGACTTACAGAGAAACAATCCTATAACAGCTATCTAAAGATATTTGAGTGATAACTTTAACACATCAAAGTTTTCATAAGAATATATCACTATAGTATTTCAAAGTTTTCATAGTGTCAAAGTTATCAGTATAATAAATCAAAATTTCAATGTTATCACTTTAGTTAACTATAGTTTTCATAAGGTCAAAAATATCACTAAAGTTAACTATAGTTTAATAAGAATATTGAAAATTGTTAATAAAAGTAAAAAGGATAGAAGATTGTCTATTTTTACATTTTCCTCAAGTTGTCTAGGTTTAATCTACGATTTCGCGGACGTCTGGAAATAAAGATACTAATTAGTATTTTTTTTTTGCGCATGCGTTCTTTTCTTGCTCCGTTATTTTTTCTATCTTTGTTTACAGACACCAGACAGTCATCACAACAAAACAGTTCACGAAAAAGGAAATATGACACGAATTTCAAACTTGATAAAAATAAAATGTAACAAGTAAAGTAATGTTTAATCAATATTATAGGGAAAAAGTTAAAAGTAAATAGATGAAAAAACAGTTGATCTTGAGAATTGAAAAAAAAAAACAATGCAGAAAGAAAGAATTGAAGAACATTTTGAAGACGAATTTAAAGAACATGAAATGGGTTAAAAAAGAAAAGAATAACATTTGGCTTCATTTCAAAAATGTAGATTCAAAATATTTTTTTTAATTTTGAAGAAGAACATGTCGAGGTAGCTTAATTTGGAATCGTTCCCCATAAAGATTAAAGCAATGTTTGCATAATTGTAATAACTTGCTTGGATAATTCATTTTTAATTTTACACTATGAGATTTAATTTAAGTCTTCAAAGGCAAATTTATATATTATACCTCCCCCACGCTTGAAAAGGGTATATAGTAATCGGTCCGTCCGTTCGTCCAGCTGTACGTCCGTCCGTCTGTTTGTTACGCTTTTGGATACTAATCTCTTATCTGCAACTCCTCTCAAATCACTGAATGAAAGAACTATATGCGGTATATTGCATATATTTGCCCCAACAAGTCAAATTTTCTACACATTATATTAAAATATTGATCCTGAACACACATGCGCTCGGTGACTATTATTCAAAATATCGACGAAATATGTACATTTTTCTATAAAATTCATGAAAACTTAAATTTACGTCATGTTTGTGACGTCATTACGTACATATGGCGTCATAACTTATGAAAATATTCAGTGCTTTGAAGTCAGCGTATACTCCCCTGTTCAAGAACTTAATTAGATATATCTCCATCAAAGTTTGATTTGAGGGGCAAATATTGATTATTACCGAATTAAGTTCTTTAATGAAACTTTCATAGAATCTTTATTACATATTGCCATTGTGCACCTCTTATTTTACTTTTTGACCCAACACATATTTTGGGTTTTCCACAGCAAAACATGGACAATGCCATTTTATACATATGGGGGGTATCATTTAGTGAGCTCATTGCTTACAGTACCTCTATTTAAAATTTGTGCATGAATCTTTTTAAATGTGTATTTTATGAAAATTTTGATATGCCCTTTCTTATATATATATATATATATATATATATATATATATATATATATATATATATATATATATATATATATATATATATATATATATATATATATATATATATATATATATATATATATATATATACTGATTGAAATTAATAAGGGAACGTATATTTACTGTTACTTAATGTTTAGCATGTTTCATATGTTCGAGGCTCTATATAGCTATTGTAAACTGAAAATGTTAAAGCTTATTTTCACTCAAAAAGAAACTTTGCTATTGAAAATTGATTTCCGTGATTTTTATGCAAGAGTATGCCCATTTAACACTTCAATACTCGACAATAATCATTATACCCGAACTTTGAGAATCATGCCAAGAGCATACATTTTTGAAAATCAAAAATGACAGGCTATCGGATGCATTAACGGAGGTCAATCAATATGCCAGACTTCTAGACAAATTAAACAAGTAAAAAAAAGGCATTTCATGTCTGTGGAACCGGTACCCCCAGACAGGGAGAGTAAAGATTAGACCAGGATGTGGTTCCAAAAGTAAAACAACAGCTTGTAATGACCGTGAGCCAGTGCTGCATCCCCTACATAACAGATTCAAACCTGCAGAAAAATCAAATTCTGAGTTCAGGGCGGCAAGATAAATAAGAATTTTTGACCATACTAACAGAAACAAACTTAAAGCAGGGGGCCTAAAGTCGCGTCGTCCTGTTGTTGGAGTGAGGATGACTGCTGAACAGAGGCGTTTCAGAAGAGCATGGGCTTCAAAACATCAAGCAACTTTACAATTCCAACTTTGGCGCTATATCATGTTAAATGAATTTTTGTTCAATTTGGACTTTGCAGACGGTCGATTTAGCGTTTTTCGACGCCTTCGTGAACGTTATAATCAGTGTACCATCAAACAACATGATTCCTATGGTGGTGGTTCGGTGATATATATATATATATATATATATATATATATATATATATATATATATATATATATATATATATATATATATATATAACGGGCAATCCTCTAAAAACTAATGTCCAAATAACTGTATCTCAATTTCTATTCTCAATGACCGTGTTTGTAGGGCAGCGTTGTGAGAATTCCATCTTTTTCGAAAGCAAGTTTTTAACTTGCCTAGATAGCCGAGCGGTCTAACGCGCTGTTCCTGCACTGCTAGGAGACAGATTCCGTAGGTCGAGAGAACCCCGGGCTGGGGCGGAAGAATGAGTATCCTTATAAAAAGTGAATTTCTCTGTGCTTTCTATATTAATATTTCTTCACTTAGGGCAGTTATATTAGTTTAAGAGTTGTTGTAAATTGTGCTTTATATATATATATATATATATATATATATATATATATATATATATATATATATATATAAGGAAGGGCAAATCAAAATTTTAATCATTTTATCATCATCAGCGCATACATTGTGTTATATATATTATTAATATTATATGTTATTATATATTATTAAATGGCCATGTCAAGCACGCCAAAACATATAAAGACTTGTTTTATTCACAGGGGTCAAGATCGACCCTGTGTAAATTCGGACTAGCATTGTTTCCCTTTCTCTTTTTGTATGCATAAAGTGATTACGTTAAATCAAATACAGTATGTTACCGGCCCCTATGTTTTTGACTCTATTTACAGACGTCAATGTCTAAGTCAAATTTTACGAAATTATTATTATTTTGGCAATATAACATGCTAATGATGTTAATATTCCTTGTTACTTTGTTAAAGCAAAAGGTTTTCATACATTTGTTAACCGAATCAGACTACTGACAAACAATTTAATGTTTCGATGATATAATATAATAATTTCGGTACATCTAATTCATTGTCACCATTTTTCGAATTCCTTCATTGATACATAAAACTTGTTTGCGTATACTAGGTGTTGTTAGGTAGAATGTTGACCACAGTTTTGACTAGAATTTTTACGTCAAATAATTTTAAAAAATGTCTTTAAATAACTCCTTTACTGCATCATAATTAAGGGCTTGATATTTTCAGTAGGACCGCGTTTGCTGTGCTTCTAAAATGTAATGTTGATTTAAAAGCGGAAATCATCTTGTTTGTCATACAATTTAGTTGTTAGTTAGTGTTTGTTGTCTATAGTTAGTAAAGCATCCAACTATGAAACAGATGTGGCAAACACTGTGATGTCTTTACCATCCTCATTGGATTATTTGATTCTCGAAGTTTCTACTAATTTATAGTGCAGATATTAATGGAAAAAGCACGCTGCTTCCGCATCCGCGTCCTTAGAAACTTTGACTAAATCTTGATCCCTTGAAATTTTGGCCGGCCAAACCTCCATGTCTTGAAATCTTGGCCGATTATCTCGTAGCAGCTTGGGAGTTAATGATCAAGTCACCCCAAATCTTAGCAATTGCGAGGGTTATCATGGCTAGGCCAGGATTTACGAGCCAGGCCAGCAGGGGATTCTCATGCTGCCAACATGGATTGGCCAGGTTGTACACGGCTAGGTCAAGATTTTGAAGAGCGTGGGATGCCCATGATGCAAACTTGGGAAGGCAAGGGTGACATCATGGACTGCAAACATTGGATGACCAGGGGGGCATCATGGGTGGCCAGGGTTATAAATAAAGATTATATAGACCATGGCCCTGAGGGTCCCTTATAGATTCAAACATGGGTAGGCCAGGGGTGACATCATGGTTAGCCAAGGTTAAAGCTATTGATTACATATAGACCCTGACCCTGAAGGTCCCCTATTGCTTTCCATAGCATAGAGATAATTAAATACATTTAAATACCATGAAAATATATAGGGATTAATATTCCACATTGGATCATGTAGACAGGCAATTGTGGCAAAAAAAAGCTAAAATGTAAAAATCTTTTTGGGAACCATATATTTCTTCTTTTTATATTGTCAGATTCTATTGCAGTTTTATACTATCCATGGATGTGCCTTTTCTTTGCAGGCAAATACATTAACTAATCACGCTAATAGTAAATAAAAACTGACCACTCTTAGTTTTATTTACACCTTTAATGAAGCTACAAATCAGACGACATATGTGTTTCTTGGAACACTCTTTAGTTAATACATAAATGAATACATGACTTAAAGACATTTCATACTCTGCATTAATTATTGTATACTGTATTTTTTTTATTTACTCGATGACCAAAAAATATGTGAAAAATTCGTAGAGATAAATTAAATATTTCGAGTTAAATCTAAATGAATTATTATACTATGGTTTGTTATTTCCCAATAATCTTGCACAATCATGTCTCTGTATTACAAAGACAGGTATGTACAGGTATCCTTGTCTTTTGTGTCCATACAATTCTGTCATCATATAAATTTCATCATCCCATTTAATTTTACTGACCAGATTGAATTCTATCAATTCTTTTTATGGCTGCCTCACTTATCCTATTAACTTGATTCTCTTCTTCAACAGCCTTTTTGTAAGAGACCAAAGCGGCTTCCTTATGATCAGTGAGTTCTTGGCAGATCCCTAGTATCTGCCATGATATGTTCCTGAACTCGCTAAGCACGTATTCTCCATTGTCATTGTGAAGAAAGATAAGGAAATCATCTAAAGCTTCCTGTGATTTCCTTGCGTTAACACGACGGTAGCACAAGACCAATAGAAAATAAAGCATGACAAATGGAGGAATACCAATTGCAGGCATTAAATTTTTCTTACAGTCCTCCTGTTCCAGACTTAACTCGCTGAGATAAATAAGGTCACTATCTAATACTATGTCTGTGACAAAATTCCGATTCAATCTTATGGACCATGGTAGTCCTTCTACAGCTTCCCCGTAAGCTGAGTCATCTCTTGTGTATCTGTACATCAAAGAATTCTTGAACATCTCGATCTTTAAACTCTCCAAGACCTTTACGGCCTTTAGATATCTGTTTGTTTGATAAAGGAAAAGCGCTACATAAAGGGACGTGGACAGAAAACCTAATTTTCGTGACAACCTCAACATCTCATCAGATCTCATTTCTAAAAGATATCGTGTTTTATTAGAAGCATTTGTGCAATAAGACAATGTTTCAAATGCAAGTATGCGAAAAACTTCTGATGCATAGACTTGCATAAATGTTTTCTGGTACTTTGTAATTGTAAAATGTTTATCTTTCAGAATTTTTTCTAGCACATGTAAGCTTTTGATGGGATTGAAGATGATTTTTATTTGATAAAAAGTATAAGAGAATATTTCAAAGAAATATTCACCATCAAATTTAGGTATAGGAAGTTTAACTTGAAGGTCGACTGGGATTGGACAATTGGTATACCTACGTAATTGTTTTTCTATTGATGGGCTCAATAATAAACATGATGGCCAGATCCTCTCGATGCTGATAAGCTGCTGATACAAATTGTGCTGCACGTTTCCGTAAACCTTCCCAAAGAACATATTGTTTTCTGGAATGAAGAAGTTTGGACATACGCCATGATAAACGTAGTTGATAAAAGTTTCAAAACATATTCGGAAACATTCTAAAAGATTTTGTGGGTGCCACTCTGGTATGATATTTTGTTGAATAACCCAGAATAATACCGTTTTCATGTGATATGAACATAATGGTAATTCTTTAATTTCTTCTTTCAGGACCTCTTTAAGAAACATTTTTAGTAAAATGAAACACAAGAATTGGCAGTGACTCAGACAATCCGCGAGTTTATGCTCTGCCTGTGAAAATGAAATCCTCCATTCGGTCTTTTCATATAAAGATGAACGGTGACCAATTGGTACGACATGGCATCCGTCATTGATGATGTTCCGGACCATATGAGGTGGAGGCCAATTTCTACATCTACCTATCCAGGAAATGGCTTGAGTGGGCCAGAAGTCGGACTTGAAACAAAACGCGAGGTCAAAATCATTATGTCCCAAAGTTCCACTGAAACATGGACCGTGAGGGACAGATCCTGGTCCTCCGAGAATAGAACACATGATGTTACTGTATGTACTGCTAGAAATGTACCGTCTGTTATTCATAGGAAAACATGCAAATATAACATCAGGTCTGTTTGAGGCATTTAGCAATTGAAGAAGAACATAGCCGGGCAGCTTATGATCACTTTCCATCAATATCAGCGTAGTGTTTGGAAAATTGTAATGTCTGCCTTGAGATAAATCACATATAACTTTATGAGATATCGGCCATACCATTATGTCACTATCTGAACTTTCCAATCGAAATCCCTCTCTTTTGCTTCCACTGTACAAGACTCTGTATCCAAAGGGGAGAATTTGGTTATCTATTCTATTTTTTATGTCCATTATATCCCTTCTCATGTCCCGTTCTTCCTGCGAAGCTATTTCACCCTCTCGAGAGAGTCCGACATAAAGTTTTTCTGATGCACGATGTAAATATTCCATCCTGAATATTTTTAAAAATTAAAAATAAATTGTTAAGAGGTAAAAAAAAACAAAGGTAAAAATCAACTATAATTTACATTTTTTAAAAAATATTAAATAGATTATGAACTAAAATTGATATATAAACACTAACTGTTTAAAGATTATTGAGGAGTTTCTTTAAAAAGAATTTTTTTTAGAAATAAAGTAAATTTTGTATTCTAAAAATATCTACAAACATGGTCGTGTGTATTTATTCTCCAGTGTAAGGAAGGTTTAATCTTACCTCAAAATGAAATGTGCATGTTAAAAAGGAGATAAGCGCTGAAATATACAATGTACATCAGGATTATTCTTTTTATATGAATATGTTAATACAGACTCAAAGTTCGCATGCGCGTCCATTGACAACAATAAAACCGACACCAGAAGCACTAATGTATGCAGCTGTAGTCAGAGATTTTATCCTTGTCTCCGTAGATCTAGAAATATTTGTTATGTTTAAATCACTTATGAACTCTTGATATTATTAAAATCTGAGAATTCTTGGAAAGTAAACGATTCATGCATATAATTTTGCTCTTTATATATATATATATATATATATATATATATATATATATATATATATATATATATATATATATATATATATATATATATATATATAAGCACTAAAAAACCAACAACACTGTATATCCTAAATGTCGGATCTATCAAGTAGATACAAGGTCACGGATGGAAATTTATATAAAGCACTAAAAATGACCAACGACACGAACAATAAAAATTGTCAAATTTTCGGGACGCCCTGTCCCTTCCTCAGGACAAAGAAAAAAGTTAAAAAGGCATAAGAACAAAGGAAAAAGAGAAACAAAAACAACTAGCACTACTACTAAACTACTAAACACTAGATATTTACATACTTAATTACATGATGAATTGGAAATTTTTAAGAACACTAATAAAGAAAGAAATCCGGACAGCTATGAAATGCGTCCGGTCTATCGGGTATACTCGGGTGAAGTGCGATTTACATAATTGAACGAATTAATTATGCTAATTAATTACGACAATCAGTAAATCGTACATTGTTTCATTCTCTCAAAATGGCGTAAATTTACTTAATAAAGAATAATCAGAGAAAAATAATATAGCAGGGATATTTAAACATATGAATTATGATCAATTATACATTTTGAAATATTTAAGGACTTATTACCGGGAAAAAATAATTAACAAAGGTGTAAGCAATACATAGTTATGAAAGTTGTTTGAGAGTTGGTGACGCAAATTAACTGAAGAGTTTACACTAAATTGAGAGAATAATCTTGTTTAGTATCATCAGGAATTGGGTCTAGTTTACGTTCATTCTGGTGAAGTCATTCAGTTTGTTAATACCATTAGGGCGGAATGACTTCAATCTGTGCATCCAGAATTTTTCTTTGCTTTTTCTCTGAGCATCTGTCCATCTTGGGCTATGGTCAATCACCACTACTGTCATGTCCTCCCATTTGTGACCCTCAAGGTTGAAATGTTCCCCAACGGGTTCATTGAGTTTTTTGGTCCTAATGGTCGAACGGTGGTTATTGACTCTCCTGCGGAGATCTCCTGTTTCACCAATATACTGTTTGGAGCAAACTTTGCAACTGATGAGATAAATGCAGTTGTCAGTATGACAGGACAAATTCCCTAGTATTTTGTAGCTGCGGCCTGTAACAGGGCTGTTAAAACTGTCTGTGTCAGTGCTGTGCTTACAAAGAAGACATCTTCTGTCAGAGCAAGTTTTAAAGCCCCCGTTAGGTAATGGGTTGTCCAGTCTGGTTCTTACTACCATGTCCTTTAGGTTCCTTGGGCGTCTGTATGCAGCCAATGGGGGTTCCTTAAAGACCTCTGCCATTCGTTTGTTTGAATGGAGAATTGGTAGGTTCTTTTGAAGGATACCGCTAAGGTTCTTAAGGACGGGATGGTATGTGGTTACCAGAGGGACCCTGCCGCTATTGTCTTTCTCCTTGTAGCGTAATAGGTTTTGCCTGTCATGTCCCGCCATCTCATCAATAGCTGTTTGTACGGTGCGGGCATTGTAGCCTCTTTTGCATAAGTGGGACTTAAGAAGACCACTTTGCTCCTGATATAAGGCAGGGGACGAACAGATGCGTCGAATTCTGGTGGCTAGACCCTTAGGCACTCCCTAATGGCAGAGGTCTTTAAGGAACCCCCATTGGCTGCATACAGACGCCCAAGGAACCTAAAGGACATGGTAGTAAGAACCAGACTGGACAACCCATTACCTAACGGGGGCTTTAAAACTTGCTCTGACAGAAGATGTCTTCTTTGTAAGCACAGCACTGACACAGACAGTTTTAACAGCCCTGTTACAGGCCGCAGCTACAAAATACTAGGGAATTTGTCCTGTCATACTGACAACTGCATTTATCTCATCAGTTGCAAAGTTTGCTCCAAACAGTATATTGGTGAAACAGGAGATCTCCGCAGGAGAGTCAATAACCACCGTTCGACCATTAGGACCAAAAAACTCAATGAACCCGTTGGGGAACATTTCAACCTTGAGGGTCACAAATGGGAGGACATGACAGTAGTGGTGATTGACCATAGCCCAAGATGGACAGATGCTCAGAGAAAAAGCAAAGAAAAATTCTGGATGCACAGATTGAAGTCATTCCGCCCTAATGGTATTAACAAACTGAATGACTTCACCAGAATGAACGTAAACTAGACCCAATTCCTGATGATACTAAACAAGATTATTCTCTCAATTTAGTGTAAACTCTTCAGTTAATTTGCGTCACCAACTCTCAAACAACTTTCATAACTATGTATTGCTTACACCTTTGTTAATTATTTTTTCCCGGTAATAAGTCCTTAAATATTTCAAAATGTATAATTGATCATAATTCATATGTTTAAATATCCCTGCTATATTATTTTTCTCTGATTATTCTTTATTAAGTAAATTTACGCCATTTTGAGAGAATGAAACAATGTACGATTTACTGATTGTCGTAATTAATTAGCATAATTAATTCGTTCAATTATGTAAATCGCACTTCACCCGAGTATACCCGATAGACCGGACGCATTTCATAGCTGTCCGGATTTCTTTCTTTATTAGTGTTCTTAAAAATTTCCAATTCATCATGTAATTAAGTATGTAAATATCTAGTGTTTAGTAGTTTAGTAGTAGTGCTAGTTGTTTTTGTTTCTCTTTTTCCTTTGTTCTTATGCCTTTTTAACTTTTTTCTTTGTCCTGAGGAAGGGACAGGGCGTCCCGAAAATTTGACAATTTTTATTGTTCGTGTCGTTGGTCATTTTTAGTGCTTTATATATATATATATATATATATATATATATATATATATATATATATATATATATATATATATATATATATATATATATTTTTCATTTTCTCTTTTATAAACTATAAACTAATCTGAGGGGTATTTTACTGGTGCTTATAAAAACCCAGTCGAGAGAAGAAAAAAAAAATATATCATTTTTCTGCCCCCACCTTCGAAGAAGGAAGGGCTTATTACTCTGCTGCTGTCTGGTGATCTGTCTATCTGTCGGTCCACCAAGTTTCCATTCATTTTCTTCGTAGTGGGTATATATAATGAAATAAAATTTGGTATACAGATTTTTCATAGAAATATCTAGGTCAAGTTCTGTTTTGGGTACGAACAAGCTATTAAACTAATCACATAAATCATTATCACACGTTGAAGTCCTTGGAGAGAATATTTATGTTTTGCGTTGTAAATATAATTTTATATACCATATTTTATGTTTTGTGTCATTTAATTTTTACATACGATAGAAATAATTGATTGTAATTTGATGATCAAAGTTTAACATTAAAACAAATTCTGTATAAAAGTTTTGGAGGGGAATTTTTTTAAATACATTTTTCTTAGTTTATCTTGTTTTTTTTTCTACCTTTTTGCGGATGTCTGAACAATAAAGATATCAAATAAAATTTTCTTTAAAAAGAATCCTTCTTTTTTCTTCCTCTGTTAGAACTTTCCTACTTTTCCAGACACCAGCCTTATCAAAACAAAAAATGCACAAAAGGAAATATGACGAGACTCTGCCAATTCATACATATATTACGTTTGTAATTTTCATTTTTGAAATCTAGCTAAAAAAATGTTGTTTAAGTTTAAATAAATGCATATTAAGCCTTTTGACAGTCTTAACTAAGCTGCAAAGATAAATTTTAGAGTTACTTTAGATAAAACTCAAATCCTTCAGTCATTGATCGCTTACATTTGAATTAATTGATCTTAAGTTTTACTTTTCAGATATTTCATTTTATATAACAAGCTACAATACATTTAATTTTAATCCGGAATTTCACATTATACTTCCCGTTTAAACATTGCTGTAATATGATGTCGTTTCTTTGTTCCTGCGGTTTGAACATTTGCCTATAGCAGTCCAATATTAGTGAGAAGACTGATATTAAGTGTTAGTATATGATTTTTTCATTACTGCTACAATTTGAAACTGTTACTGAACAAAAAAAAATTAAATTGTTTTTATTAAGCTAACACCAGATGTGACAGAAACTTTTATTTCTGTAGTGTACATGCATTGTCTTTTGTATTTGAGGATAATTTTTGTCCAGTTGGCAATGTTTAAAATTATATAATTTTCAATGCTTTTTTACGTTAGTTGTTTTTAGATTCCTATGGTTACATGTGCATAAAACTGATTCTATGTTACCAGACCAAAAACAGTCAATATCCCTTCAATCAGTCAATATCTTACACAAGTGCACAAGAAGCACGCGGGCCTTATAGGTCACCTGAGTATTGTGCAACAGCTTTCAAACGATTGAATTTGGATCGTGTTTTAAACAAGAGGCCATGAAAATCACTATTTTGAAAGAGGCACCATTGCATACCATAACTATGCACTTAGCATGCTCACTTTGATTATTTAATACCCAGAGGCATATCAGACGAACGAAGAAAAAATACATTTCCACTACATAATCAATAGTTTTCCTACCCATACGAACCACTGATCCTGCGGCCACATATTTCAAAATTTTGGAAAGGGCATCTTTGCTCATCATAATTGTTTGATTACTACCAAAGAGCAGATTTAAAAGCAATTCATTTTCAGAATATAGTCATTGAAACCTCCAGGGTACCCCTGATCTAGAGGCTTCCTTTTTCATCATAATTGTGCACTTAGATTATACATGTATGCATAATACCCAGGAGCAGACGAGAAGATTTTCAAAGAATTAATTCATTTTGACTATATAATCATTAAAACCCCGACCTAACATCAGAATCCCTGACCGAAGGGCCATGAAATTCAAAGTTTTGGAATAGGCACCCCTCCTCATCATAACCATGCACATAGTTAAATGATTTAACACTCAGGAACAGAGGAGAAGATTTTAAAGAAAAACACTGTAATACATTTTTACTACGTTTTCAACAGAGCCCCGCCTTAGCATCAGAACCCCTGACCCATGACATTCACAAATTTGGGAGAAAAGTCTTTGCTTATTACAGTCATAACAACAATTTCAGTTCATTATGTCTAGGAGTTAAGATTTTAAAAGATTGCATTAATTTAAGTGTTTTGGCCGCACCCCTCAGAGAGGGATGAGGGTGGACTAATGACATTCACTTGTTCTTTCCCTTCACTCAGAGATGATATATAGGTGTATGCCAAAATTAGTTAAAATGGTTCATCGTTTCCAGAGAAGTTGAAAATGTTCAAAAGTTAACGCACGACTGACGACAAAAACAGATAGCAACAGATAGCAATACACCTGAGTTTCTCAGGTGACTTTAAAAGTCTTCGAGAGGAGATTTTTTATTTTTTTTCAACATCCTTAGTTTATCTTGGTTTCAACTACGATTATGCGGATGCTGTAAATAAAGAAACCAGTTAAAAATAATTAATTTTTTATTCCATGTTAAAAAATATATCTATATCTTTGTTTACAGATTCAAAACATTTTTCTAAACAATAAATGAATACAAAGGAAACATGACAGGACATTCAAACATGTTTTTAAAAAAAGTAACATATGAAGTGATGCTAATTTTATATTATATGGAAAAAGTAAATTAATAGATGCCAGGTAAAAAAAAAACACATGAAATTTAGAAATGAAAGATAAAAATAAAAGACGGTGAAAAAAATCAATATAAAGATGAATTTAAAATAAAGTAATTAACCCATTTCTTGCTTCAATCTTCATTTACGATCCCGTTCTGATTTTGATTTCCAAGGCAGTAAATGGCCGGGGGAGAATAAATATCTGGATTTACGCATTGAGAGTTTATATACAATTGCTACCTACAATAAAAATGGATTGATTAATTTAAAAGGTAATTGTTCGTACGTTTCATTGTCTTCAAATACGTTGATTAACTATTATAATAGTTTCTCTTTTAGAAAAATATTCATGTCCTAATGCAATGTCTTTTGCCATGCAAGCCACGAAAGATCCATTAAAATTTTCAAAAACTGCAGAATACATCACTCGGGTCTGATAACGACAATCATTAGACACCATTGGTCCGAAAAATGTTTGTGAAATGTTTCTTGGTGCTACTTCATACATTTCATTAGAAAACATAACAAGTGACAATGTTGTTGTAAAAGCATTCATTATTGCGGTGCAGTTAATTGTGTCTCCTCCCAGAGAACCATTGATATACCTAGGTTCGATCTCGATCGATATATTGGCAGGAGGAGCTGAAATGATATGAGTAAATTCATTTTTAAACAGACAGCTATTTCCAAGGAAGGATTTTTGCTTAAAATTCTGTCTGTCTGCAATGAATAGTGAGAAAATCTACAATAAAATATGGATAATTTATATAAAACGTTCTCAAAATCGGGATATGAATAAACGTTTTGTGTATTATACTCATTGAATTTTAAAAAAAAACAGATTTAGATACCGTACCTGTGATGATAATCTAGCTGCTGCATGTTAGCCCATTCAGACTTAACAATATCATTCATTGTCACGGAGCATGAAACTTTATATAGGTGATCCAAGGAACAAATATCTGTTGTAGGCGCTGTTAAATTTAGAGTCATGTTCACAATGATATCATCATAGCTCATGCCTGTGACAACACTGAACCTGTCTACTAAATCCGGTTTTTCTACAGTTTGATTGTAGTGGAATTTCTCGATGACATGCGATGTCTGGTTGTAATAGACGGACACGCTAACATATAGCCAGTCTCCTTGCGGGGTGATGCGACATGCCTGTACTGTAGTTATTTCTCCAGGGACTGCAATAATACTAGGAACACTGACATCTAACCAAAAACAAGGTTACTGTATTAATCATTTGATTTCAAAGTATCAAATCAAATATTTGTTGTTATTTTTTTTTATATCTAAAATGCTATTTCTTCAAGATAGGCAATATCGGCTGAACTGAGTAAATTTCTTGGCTAGAATGATAAAAAACTTTTCAAATTTTCTGTCCACTAAAACTTCACAATCTTTCAGCTAGGTTGGTATTTGAAGATTCGTGATATAGAATATCAGAAGTACCAACTTAAGTGGGTTTTTTTGACAGTTGCGGTACACTGGTACTTTCGAATTGTCAAACAATTAAATAGTATAGAAAATGTATCAGAATAGACAGATACAACACACACCAAAATGTAAGGTATAATCTGATTTTTTAAAGCATACAACAAAACTGCTAACTCTAGCGTAGCCTAGCATCTTGTGAATTCGTGCCTATTTGCTTATTTCTTTCCTAGCTGACTTGCATACATATAGATCAATTTACTCATCTCATTAAAATTATAAGAAAGTATTATTTTTGTCTTTTATTGAAACCTTCATTTATTATTTTTTGAACAAATTTCTCTTATCATTCCACCAAATCAATGAAAACTTGCTGACCTTGAAATTTTGAGAATAAATTTAAAATACATATTTATCACTTTATGGTTACGGTTTTAACAAGTGCTCTCATCGTCCGATTTATGTACTAGTCCGATTTAGATATGTGAGTTTTCTACGCAATTATATACGAGGGTTGTCATGTAAAATCATGGACAAGTTGTCTCGCATGAATAATAATCATCACTGCGTTCTGAAATTTTCACTACTTCTTAGCACATATTTTCTGAATTAATATAGCAAATTTTAAATATATATATATACATAAATAAAGGAATTAAATGAGATTTAATATTATGTATTGTATCGCCTTACGGCGCACGGATGATAACGTCAAAGTGCCTAAAACAGCTTCAGGTACCTCAAGTTTCATTTTTGCACTAAAACTAAAGTTGAATAAGTCCCACTTAAATTTTGAAATTTCATTGAAACACATACTTAAGTCTCCATAAACAATTGAGGAACCAATCTGGCACAAATGTACGATCTTCTGATGATTTATTAGTAAGATACGGACAATATTCCAACTTCTGTGTTTAATAAGTTTACTTTTCTGTCGATATCGTCGATATCGTATCGATATCGAATCATGATTGTTTAAAGATTTACAAGAATTGTTACCCTAACCCAACATCTTACTTAAAATCTAATCTAAAACAATGACAACCCTTATACTTTCTTAATCATAATTTATTTTCATATTCATGCCAATAATGAATCATTTTTGACTTCACTTTGTCTTTGTAAAATTATGTTTAACCTCATTGTGAAAATAAATTGTGCAAACAGGATCGATATCGATACGATATCGTCATGATATTGTCGATAACGACGACATCGACGTAATAAAGAGTCTCAAATATGATACCAAGTATTTGCAATTAATAGTGTTGATCACGATCGATATCGATACGATATCGACCTATCATTGTCGATATCGTCGATATCGACATCGAATTCGTTCTTGGACAAAATAATTCTTTAACCTTCTATTTGATAACCAAGCGTTGAAGCTTTTGAAGTTCTAAATGAATCTGGTGTACCTGTAGTTGAACGTGGAGAAGTCGTCGTTGCTTTTTTCAAACATGTTGCCTTTGTTGTTTCATCTGTTTTAATTGACAATGGGTCTTTTTCAAAAACTACAAGCAGTGTATTTAACGATAAACTTCGTCCTTCGATGGTGTAAGTTCCCATTCTTATATTGCTTGGTCATCATTATTGCAGTTTTTGAAATCGTGGGAAAGTTCCTCATCCTTGACAACTATAGTCGGGTCAAGGTATAATTGTGATTCCAAGACAATGCTGTCAGACGTGCTAGTAAACAAAATATGAAGGGTATTTATGGGTAGGTAATTCGTAATCTT
Source organism: Saccostrea cuccullata (assembly GCF_032062105.1). NCBI lineage: Eukaryota > Metazoa > Mollusca > Bivalvia > Ostreida > Ostreidae > Saccostrea > Saccostrea cuccullata. Next base: position 154,411 of record NW_026924123.1, on the reverse strand, counting down.
TTTTATTACAGACAAGATATAGCATTCAGTGGAGGAAGAGAAGAAGTCATTTATTTAGTATATAAATGGCAGAAAAATCAAAGAAGTCATACATAATTATATATGAACACAAAAAGTAAAAGAAACAAGATGTGTTTGTAAAACACTGATGCCCCCGTATGGCAACATAGCAAAGATTAAGCTTTTCTTAAATGCAAATTTAATTAATTAGTACCAAAATTAGGGTATTCTCACTGGAAAACAATTGTGAAATTTGAAAGTAAGCTAACGTTTAAGTTTTTTAAACACAAAAATCTCCAAGGTCAAGGTCAAAAGGTCAATGTAATTAGTATCAAATGAAAGGTCTTGCCACATAGAATATTTTTGTAGAGCATGAAATCCCAAGCCCTAACCGTTCAGAAGGTATGGTCAACGTTCAATTTCTTAAAAAGTAGGTCAAACTCCAAGGTCAAAGTCAAAGGGTCAAAGTTTTTGTTATCAAATGAAAGGTCTCGTCATAAGGATCAAATCTGTTTAGTATGAAAGCACTAGCCCTAACTCTTTAAAAGTTATGGTCAAGGTTTGCTTTTTTAAAGTAGGTCAATCTCAAAGGTCAAGGTCAAAGGGTCAAAGTTCTTGGTAGCCAATGAAAGGTCTTCTCATAAGAATTACATGTATGAAGTATGAAAGCCCTATTACTTACCGTTCAAAAGTTATGGCCAAGGTTAAAGTTTTTTCACAAGTAAGGAAATCTACAAGGTCAAGGTCAAAGGTTCAAAGTTGTTGTTAATCAGTGAAAGGTCTTTTAACAAACATTACATATGTGAAGTATAAATGTCCTGGTATCTACTGTTCAAAAGATATGGCCATAGTAAAATTTTAAAATTTTCATGTAAAAGTGGGTCAAACTCCAAGGTCAAGGTCAAAAGGTCAAATTTGGTGGTACCCAAGGAAAGGTCTTGTCATAAGGTTCAATATGTAAAGTATGAAAGCACTGGCCCTAACTCTTTAAAAATTATGGTCAAGGTTTGCTTTTTTAAAGTAGGTCAATCTCAAAGGTCAAGGTCAAAGGGTCAAAGTTCTTGGTAGCCAATGAAAGGTTTTCTCACAAAAATTACATGTATGAAGTATGAGAGTCCCATCCTATACCGTACAAAAGTTATGGCCAAGGTTAAAGTTTTTTTACAAGTACGGAAATCTACAAGGTCAAGGTCAAAGGGTCAAGGTTGTTGTTATCCAGTGAAAGGTCTTTTAACAAACATTACATATGTGCAGTATAAATGTCCTGGTATCTACTGTTCAAAAGATAGGGCCAAAGTAAAGTTTTAAAATTTTCATGTAAAAGTGGGTCAAACTCCAAGGTCAAGGTCAAAAGGTCAAATTTGGTGGTACCCAAAGAAAGGTCATGTCACAAGGAATACACATATGAAGTATGAAAGTCATAACTCCACTAAATCAAAAGTTATGGGCAAGGTTAAAGTTTTTGAGGACAAACAGACAGAGAGACAGACAGACAGAGGGACAGGCAGACGGACACGACAAAAACTATATGCCCCCGAAACTGCGTTTACGGGGGCATAAAAAGTACAAAACCTAGTTCTCAAATTATTTAAATACAACGGGTGTTTTGAATTAAGAAATATTTTTCGATTTATATTTTAAAGGCGCTGAAAATATCAATATATTTTAGTGTCAACTATTGCATTATTTATCTTTGTTTTCTGCAAATATATCCAAGAAAATTATGTAATACAATACATATGAACATTAAAAAGCAGTCAAGGTTTCAACTTACCGTATATCGTCAACACAACAGAGTCTGAAGTTATCTCCAAATCTGCTACAGTTTGATATAAACGATCCCAACTTGCAAATACATGTAGAATAAATGTAAATCGTCTTACCATTCGAACGAAAACAACTGAATATCAATTATTTAATCTATTGAATTAAAGGATTTATTTCATATTAGAAACAGTAGCCCTAATACCTGTTTTAAAGGACACAGATTTGAAATTAACTTTTTCTGTATAATGTTACGACTTCTATATTTTAATAGCATTTCACACAAAAATAAAATTAAAATCTTTTTTCATCTAAAAGTTATTAAAACTTTTTAGACATGTTTGATTGACACATCCTTGCAGTCTCACAAGTTTTAATTGTATTCTTTATACTTAGGGAAAGTGACAATCTTGTTGTGTATAAATGGAAAATATCAAAACTACAAGCCAGAAAAATCAGAGTAAAAATGTTTGAAAGCAAAACATACACACAGTATATGTCAGTCCGTGCAGTGGTCATGATGACCAGACTTTAACAATTGAACACACCCGGGGAATCGTAAACATTAACAATAACAGAGCTCGTGCCCTGTTTACAAAAACTGAAATGGGTGTGATCAATTTGCTAAACTCCGTACCCCACACTGAGCTCGGAATGACGATACTCGTGAAGGAGATTTGCTATATATAATTGCTGAATATAATTATTTTTCTGATTTAAAGATTTAATATTTCTTATTAATACACAACAAGATTGACATTTTTCCTAATTATTAATAAAAGTAAAATTTGTGAGAGTGCAAGGATGTGTCAATCAAACCCATCCAAAAAATTGAAGTTTCAGTAACTCTATTATCAAATAAAATTTTAATATATTTTTGTGTGAAATGGTATTAAAATATGTAAGTCGTGATATTTTACAGAAAATATTAACTTAAAATCTTTGTCCATGCACCTTTAATTGTTTGAAGCAATTTTGTATGTTATCAATTAAAAAATCAAGCTCAAAGTTTCATTCTGATGCTAACAAAAATAATTGTTAGATACCGTAGAGCAGAAAAAGCGATGATCATTAAATAAATAAGCTTCCTGCGAGGAGTTGATAATTGTAAAACTTCCGAATGTTATATCTAAAATGAAATACCATAGAGGTTAACTTGAGATATATTACGATATTTTTAATCTTCATAAAACATATTTTAAAACGTACATCAAGGATATCATATGATAAAAGGTACTCACAATATTTTTTGGTGCTGTCATTTCCTACAGAAATAAGAAAGAATCTTAATGAATTATCTTAAAAATTGTGGAATTTGTCAATATTCATGAACAATTATTCTTTGATGGAAATAGAAAGATTAATTTGACCTAGGTGGTAGAATAAAAATACTCTGACCGAGATTTTCAGCACCCTTGACATCAATTTAAATGTATCTTTTTGACAATGATTTATAGATTTATTTTATTTCAGAGTATTTCCAATTTATTAATTAAGGATCCACTGTCTAGTTTGTTTGGTATTCCAGGGCATCAACGATAATTGGAATTTTGGGATAATTTGCATAACGGGCGAACATATCGTTGATATCCCATCATACCCAACAAAATAGAAAAAAAAATTAACGTAAAAATTTATCAACAGACCAGGTTTCGCAAAAGTAAATCGACTTAAAATTTCCATATTTACGGTATTTCCATTTCATTGTGAAATAAAATTGTAAATTTAGATTTTTGAAAAATTGTCAAATAGATTTAAATTAAACGAGACTTCCCGTGTTAAGTTCAATAATCCCTACTCACTGACGTCAGACACAAAGACAAGTAAAGACGCACGAGATTTACATGCATACTTAGACCTTCATAGTTCCTGACCTTTCGCTTAGTGAAATTTTTTTTTTTATTTAAATTTTATTTTAACTTTCACATTTATATCAAACAAGTATATACAAAAGTACGTTCACAAATATATCTTCCTTCAAGTATCTACTATAGATAGTGTATATGAGTATTAAATTTACAGGAAGATATCCACATACACAAGTCCACATTTAATTAAACACCTGTGAAAGTTGTTTGAATATAGGATAGAAAAAGGAGGAGATGAAGAAAGAGAGAGAGAGAGAGGGAGAGAGAAAAGAACATTAAAAAGAGAAACTCAAAAACAAAAAATATATAGGGGCAACAGTGTTGTTTTTTCTTTACATTAAGGGGGGTGTAAAGATTAAGATTTGTTTCATGAAAAAAGTTCATAAATACATATGTATATGTAGACTTGTACAAATGAATCATATCATATCACAGATGCTTTGCCAGTTATTCTCATACTCTGTATATTTACATTGTTTCAAAAGTAAAAATTTCTCAATCAAGAATCTTTCCACAATAATTGTTTTTAAAGTCATTATACTTAGAACAGAAGGATTTTTATATTTAGTCGAAAAAATATAATTCTTAGTTATCAGTGTCATCAAATTTTGCACTTTATGGACATCCTTATTCTTATATTTGCCAAATAATATCGTTGTTCTGTCAAAAATTACAGATATATAAAACTTACACAGAAACCATTCTTCAATATCACTCCAAAGCTCTTTTACTAAATTACATTCAACAAAAAGATGTTCAATTGACTCAATGTCAGTCTTACAGAAACTGCATGCTGGAGATTCTTTTATCTTAAGTTTAAAAAGATATAAATTTGTTGGCACTATTCTATGTAAAATTTGAAATTGTAGCCACTGCAGTTTAGATTCTTGGGTGATTTTAAATGCCAGTTCAAAAATTTTACTCCATTCTTGCATGGTGAATACATATCCCTTTTCATTCCATTTTAAAATGGAAGTACTTGTTTCTTTCTTTCTATTAATAAGAATGTCATACATGTCTTTACAGCCTTTCATATTGATGTAAAACATCTTCACAGAACTGGGTAAATTTGGACCATAAGAAAGAAATATATTCATTTGGTTTTTGCTAGCAAATCTGTTACACACAGCCTGTTTCAAACCAGAAAATTCGACAAAATTTGTTTTTACACCGAGTTCTTTAAATGTGTCTAAACTTAAGAAATTATTATCTAAATTGAACAAGTCACTTATGAAAACAAAACCAGCATTAAAATAGCTTTTAAGAAAGACAGAAGACCCTCCCATGATTATTTTCGGATTATACCATATGTGTTCTTGGAATATATTTTTATTTTTCTCTTGCTCTGCATAGCATATTTTGAGTCAGCTTTTAAGTACATCTATCCAAAAAGTGTTTATTATTTTCTTACATAATTTAGCAGTAAAGTCTGTACCCATTAACCAAAGATTTATAATATTTGTGTTTATTTGTGATTGAAAATTTAAATTCCGGTTGAATTATCAAGAAATTAACTCAACTTACTTTCAAAGATTTATCACAGTGAAAACAAATGGAAATAGACATATATGAGGATTTGAGCTGAACGCGACTCAGCGCGATTGCACATGTTTATATTCTTCGATACACTTGCGTCCATGGTAGCTCAGTCAGTAGCGCACTCGCTCATTGATAGGGAGGTCATGAATTTGAATCTCATCTGCGTCTGACTTCGATAAAATTGGTAGAAACTGTTCCTTCGCCTTGCACTCATCACTTGAAAAGGGGTCCTTTGGACGAGTCCTTAATACCCGAGGTCCCGTGCCATGGAAGCATTAGAACGATAGAAAGCCCTCATTGCTCAATGGGTGCCTCGTAGAGGTAAAAATTTAAAGCCCTTCAACTATATATGGTGAATTCTCAACATGAGTGAAATATCTCGGTGGGACGCAAAACAACAACAATCAACCAATCGATACACTTGATTACACAACTAGAAGTCTTGAAACAAAACAAAGAGGAAATTGGTTGATAAGGATATTTTTTTCTTTTAACATTTTGTGTTCTTCTTTGATGTACGATTTATCGAAAATGTCGTAAGTGTATATTAAGAAAAGAATTGTGTTTACATACCGTTGTTATCCTGCATAATGAAAATTACTGTTATTCCAATAGCTGCAGCAATCACGCCAAGAATAAATGCAACAATCCCTAATTTTATCAAACAGCTCTTTAGAGTTAAACTGCAGTCATTCTACAAAGGAAATTTTTACTGTTGGTAGATGTTCCTTTATCAGAATTAAAATGAACAAGATGTGTTTGTGAAACACTATGCGCCAAGCGGCAACAAAGTTAAAAAACATATTTTTAGCATATAGGTCACAGTCAAATTCACAAGGTCATTGATCTTAGCGTCATTTGATAGAACTCAATTAGTGGAGTAACATACCAAGTATCAAGTCTCTATCTTTCATTGTTCAAAAGTTATGGTGAATGTTCAAAAAAGCTATATTTTTAGCATATGGAACACAGTCAAGGTCACATGGTCATTGATCTTGGTGTCATTTGAAAGAGCTTACTTAGTGGAGTATGCATACCAAATATGAAGTCTCAACCATTCATGGTGTAAAATGTATAGCGAAGGTTAACGTTTGCAGAAAAAAAACTATTTTTAGCATATAGGTCACAGTCAAGGTCACGAGGTCATTGATCTTGACGTCATTTGAAAGAGCTTACTTAGTGGAGTATGCATACCAAATATGAAGTCTCAACCATTCATGGTTTAAAATGTATAGCGAAGGTTAAAGTTTGCAGAAAAAACTATTTTTAGCATATAGGTCACAGTCAAGGTCACAAGGTCATTGATCTTGACGTCATTTGAAAGAGCTTACTTAGTCTAGTATGCATGCCAAATATAAAGTCTCAACCATTCATGGTTCAAAAGTTATAGCGAAGGTTAAAGTTTGCAGACAAACAGATAAACAGACAAACAGACTGACAGACAGGACAAAAACAATACACGCCTCGGATCTTTCGATCTGGGTGCATAAAAATCAGTAAACAAATGTTTAAGTTAAAGATAACGAATACATAACATCATTCAAAATTTGAAAAGATGTTTATATATTGTCACCCGCTTTCTCAAAAGCGGAGGGAAATTAAACCTCGTTCATCTGACAGTCGTCTTTCTATCTGTCTTTCTATCCGTTTATCACAAAAACTTTAACCTTTGTCAAAAATTTTGAATATGAGACAGGGTTTTCATATTTCAGATTCACATTGCCTTTAATTGACAAGACCTCTCCATATATACTTTTTTCCTGTGACCTTGACTTTGAAGTCTGACCTCCTTTGCAAAAATGTTATCTTTTCCTTACAACTTTTGATTGAGAAGAGTAAGGCTTTCATATTTGTACATTACACGTAATAAAATGTTTCTGACCATATGCATGCCATGATTTTGACATTTTGACCTTCATGTTTAACCTAATTAAAAGCAATTCTAATTTTGGTGGCAACTTTTTAAACTTGGGTTTATACCGGTATTTGATACAATATGCCACCAATAATGGCATCTCATCCATTAATACACCGAAAGATCACTGTTTGACTGATTTTTTCTGCATTGAGCATACCCGGTGATTTTTACCCACTGGCTTATTTCTAAAATACTTCATTTTTTTTAGATGCACAACTTCTGAAACGAAACTGCATAAAGCGCACTGAATTGGTAAATTTTCTCTGAACGCGTTCATAAACACATAAATGATCATTAAACGTGTTCTTTTATAGACATTTCTCATTTGTAATTATGTACATCTTCTGCAATACGTGAATTTAAAAAAGCGGGGAGACTCTCACTCACACACTTAACTTTATTTAAGCATAACTTACGTTAGAAGTCTCATTGTGTGTATTAAAACTACATATTTAAACTTTTACCCATAATTCCCTTTCTAAGGAGATAATTCTTCAAAATCATGCAATTTTAAATATATTTAATATTCCCAACAAACAAAATGAATTTAAATTACCATTGGATTCCGAAACTTCACAAATGTTCTAAAGCATCAAATATTAACAGAACTTCAAGAGTACTGAACAACGATATACTAGTATTCGAAAAGTTGTGTTAATCAGATGTGGATACTTAAAAAACCAAGGAACTTTTGGAAAATTTGAAATCACATAATTTTACCAAAATCAGCGAAAAACTTACAACTTTTCACCTTTCTATACATCCATTCTGTAGGATAACAATGGTTATTTTAATTCTTATGTTGATACAATATATCCCAGTGAGCTAGAAATAGAAGAGAGAGGGCCTGACACATCTGTATTACTTGCAAACTTAGCTAGAAAGGACGGCAATGGTAATCTAACAACAAAGCCTTTTCACAAACGAGGTGACTGTAGCTGTTCAATTGTCTACTTCTCATACTGCAGTAATATACCTTTATCACCTGCATACGTGGGTTTACATCTTTCAGTTGATTCGTTATGCAAGAACATGCTCTACGTATGAACAATTATAAAATGAGGTAAGTAATTGCAAACAAGTCGATGAAACAAGAATATCATTAGTCTCGTTAAGAGTCGTCATTTCGTAAGTTCTATAGTCCATACAATGGCTTGTCAGCAAATAAAATTCATCGGTAGGTCAAATGCTGAATGACGTTTTTTATACTTATTGTTGGGCCATCATTTACAGATCTGAATTGTAACGGATTACTTGGATTTTTCCGTTATTTCGCGATCATCAGAAAGAGCACACGGCGGATTTGACCGATCAGCAGGGAATGGCCAAGGCCTCCATGGCACCTGATCCCACCTATGACGTTTAAGAGGTCCTTGTTTCCTCTACTTTTTGATTTGTTTATTGGACTTTTGAGTCCAAATACAGTTCGTTATCTTCATATTATATATATTTCATACCTCAGTTCTCTTAAAATGGAAGAAACATATGGAGATAATAAACAGAAATCGAGATTAAAAAAAAATCCATAAAACAATACAAAATAGGAGCAGAGCTAACACGGACCTCCAAAACATCGGAGGTGGGATCAGGTGTCATGTAGGAGTGAGCATCCCCTCAATATATAAGAAGAGCTACACTTTTTATTAAAAAAAAAATCCATTTCCATGCGCTTCAGACTCGAACAACAATTTTTTCGATACGATTTTGTTCGAAAAGAATGTAACCGTGCTGATCGAATACGCAGTTATCACATAAATCAATTCATATTTTGCGAAGACCAGGCATAGACCACTAAAACAAAAAAAAAAGACGTGATAAAGGCCATGCAGGTGTAAGCATCCTATGTTATTCGCCTTTGTGTGACGTGAGCTTTTGTCTTGATCTTCAAACGGAAAAATCTCATACAATTTTCCAGAAAGACATCTATAAACTATTCTAATGATAGATTATATTTGCAAGCGAGGACAACAGCATTTATGAAATATTAGTGTTGATCAATTAAGGAATTTTTTCTAAAAGAGACGTAAATTCCATCCAACAAAATAACACAAAAAATAATAGCCTTTTTAATTCTCCTTGTAGAGAATGAGCTACCGTATTTAAAAATCGATTGGAATTTGAGGGATTTAATTTTGACCCGCTTTTAAGTCGGTACAACTTTTTGCCATAACAAGTTGACAATATCAAATCAATGCTCTTTAATTTTTAACCAGTATTTCAAATGAAATGCCGAGATATGACACCGATAATTTTTTCTAAGCAAAACAATTTCAATTTGGTTCTCTAATGTATTAACCAGTGTTCAAATAATGCATTTTAGCAGTAACAAAATGAATGACCTATTGCTTTTCAGTTTTCGTCCGTCGTCGTGCCTTATCATTTGAACTTCTCTGCAACCGCTCAACCAATTATGGCATAAAGCACCTATTGGTGAAGGGAATTTCATGCTTCTTATCCACATCCCCACCCCTGGGGCCTGAGGGGTGGGGCCAAAACCACTAAAATTAATTTTAAAAAAATGAAAAACTATTTTAAAAATTCTTCTTTACTCCTGGACATCAAGCAGTCAAACTGTTGGATTGACTGTAATCACCACTGAGTCCTCTACCACAATCCTAAAACTCAGGAGCCAAGGATCAAGGGTTCTAGCGCTTGGGCGGGGCTATGTAGATTGTATACTTTAGTGAAAATGCATTATTTTTTTGAAAATCTCTTTTTCTGCTCCTGGTTATTTGATACACTTATCAATAAGTCTGTGAGGCAATGCTCACTAATAATACTGCTCTTATGTGAACATACAGATCATGTTAAGGATACACCAAAGGCTTTTTTCAAGATTCTTGTCAATTTTGAGATTTTTGGCTAAAGAAACAATGCTAATCACTGCTTTATAATGCATGAAAAATTCTTGCTGATTATTGAATGGTTTTCTAATTATTTAACATTAATCAAACATAAACACTAACACATGTGAATGTGCCGTTATTGAAGCTTCTGATTTGGTCTGAAACTGCCTGCTACTGAAAGGAGCAATAGATCACTGTGACCACTTGGGGAATTCTTCACTAGCCACACAGAGGCTATCAGTAATTAAACTACAGGGACTCTAAATTTAGGGAAGGAGACTAACAGGTCACTAATGACCATGAAATAGGAGGTGGAGCTTAGCTCTTGCCATTTTGCCGGGAAATCTTTCTGATTCAGAATTGAACCTATTTTACTTCATTAAAAGCACCTAAATAAATAATAGATCCTCCCATTCTTGTGAATATGCATAGGAAATGTGGAAAAGTGACAGGTATCCAAAGCTAAATCTCCAAGGTGTCATATATTTCTAGCTTTTTTTTTGGTTGTGTAATGGGTTTTTGCCCTCTACTGTAAAGTAAGATCAGACAGTTGGTGGTATTATTTCAAAGGAATCAGCTCCCTTATTTAATGACCAATTTCTCTGAAAACTGGCCAGAATGCGTCTCAAATGTGTGTTCACAAAACCGTATCTCAGAAATATTTTGCTCAGTTCTCGAATTATTGGGGGAAATGTAGAATTGGGCTAATAAATTGGTAACATTGAAAGACAAATGGATGTAACTTTTGAATAAGAAGATTTATCAAAAACCTGAGATACAGTTTTAAAGTTCAATCTTTAATCTACGTTGAGGCAAAATTTTGACCTTGAGAGGTGGAATACAAAAAAGTTGATTTATAAAATATAAATGCACTAATATTTACATTAAAATATTATTAACTTTGAAATAAGATAAAAATGAAAATTTTTAATTAAGATCATTAAATAGTGAATTTAACAAGCTTTCAAATGATATATACTTTTAAAATGTTATCTTTATTAATGAAAGAATTACAAGCAAATTAAATTTTGCCCTTTGGAAACCTTTGGTGTATCCTTAATATAGGTACACAAGTTCAGTGACAAGCATATGCACGAATAAAAAGGAAGCTGATATCAGATTCATATTACAATATTTATTTATTAAAATAAATCTCACCATATAGCATACGTACACAAAGTTTGTACTAACATTTCAAGCATCTGCGATGAGAAGTTGCAGATAAAAAAAGGCTGCCTCTTCCAAAATTATAAATTTTATGGCCCTTGGGTCAAGGGTTCTAGTGCTAGGGCGGGGTTATATAGATTAATAGTGAAAATGAATCATTTCTTTGAAAATTTTCTCTGCTCCTTTGTATATCTAACAAACTAACCAAGCAGTCAAACTATTGGCATGATTGTTATCAGAATTTAGTCCTCTGTCAAAATTGTGAATTTTATGGCCCCTGGGTCTGGGGTTCTGGTGTAAAGACGGGGCTGTATTGATTTTTATATTGAAAAAAAAACATGAATTCTGTAAGAATTCTTATTCTCTGCTCCTGGGTATTAAATTAACCAATAACCAATACATAGTTATGTTCAATATGGCTGTCTCTTTCAAAATAATAAATTTTATGGCCCCGGGTTCAGGGGTTCTGTTGTTAGGGTGGGGCTCAATTGATTATTTAGTGAAAATGCATAAATGCTTGTAAAAGTTCTCTCCTTCTTGGCATTAAATTAATGAACTATGTGCACAGTTATAATGATGAAGGATGTCTCTTCCAGTTTGTTAATTTCATGGCCCCTGGGTCAGGGGTTCTGGAGTTAGGGCAGAGCGCTTAGACTAATGATTATATAGTGAAAATTAAGGCATAAATATTTTAAAAATCTTTTCCTTTGCTCCTGGGTATTATACAAATGATCTGAGTTTATAATTTTTTGTTTTGAAGAAAGGTGCTTTTTCCAAAATGGTTGATTTCAGGGCCCCTGGGTCAGGGGTACTTGGGGGTTACATAGCCTGAAAATAAATTAATGCTTTGAAATCTGCTCTTTAAAATTAATTTACCATTTAAGATAAGACAAAATTTATGATAAAATTTCCAAAATTTTGAAAATTTGCCCTCAGGGTTAGTGATTCTTGAGGGGTAGGGTGCAAAACTGGTTATAAAGTGGAAATGCATTTTCTAATTGTTACTCAGATCTAAGTGTAAAATTATGATAAGCAATGGTGCCTCTTTCAAAATTGTGAAATTCATGGCCTCTTATTTTAAAACACGAACCAAATTCAATTGTTGGAAAGTTGTCACATGATACTCAGGTGACCTATAAGGCCCGTGGGCCCCTTGTTGATAATTTCCCTTAATTTTAAACTGATTGAAAAGTTTCAAATAAAAATATATTATTTTCCCTATATAAATCTTTAAAACTCCATTGAAATGTAAATAACCAACTTGATATTTTTTATTCAGTTTGTTTTAATGTACAGTAGATATTTGTAGATGCTAGCACACTGCTTAGACATGTATGTAAGAAATAAATTCATCGATAAGGAAATTTTATTTTTACTGAAACGTTACCTATTAACTTGTTTTTATCCCATGTTTATCCCGCGGATATAGCTCATGTGATATTGTTTTCGTATCCCACAAGGCGTCACAATGGGTTTTGCGTTATAGTAGTGAAGTAAAATAAAGTGGAGTCCTACATAAAAACTGTGCAAAACATTGTTTGCGGTGTATAAAACAAAATGTAAAACATGGGATAAAAAGAATAAATACAGAATCTCACATGATTTGTAGTTGGATATGATTTTTATTCAACGAGATGTGTGTTTTTATCCCCTCGCCAAGACTCGGGCATATAAAACACACAACTCGTTGGATAAAAATCGTATCCAACTACAAATCATGTGAGATCCTTTATTTGTCTTATTGCATTATGAATAATATAGATTGGAACATGTATATCTCTTAGAAAAGTCGGTAAATTTGGGTTTTCGAGATTAAACATTTAAAATGTTTACAGAAATGCGTTTCAGATTTTTGTTTCAATTTTTCCTTCTTTTGTTTGTAACATTATTAATAAACATTTACCTTTTTCTTAATTTTTAGTAACATTATAAATAAACATTTACCTTTTTCTTAATTTTTTGGTAGGCATGGTCATCGTAGTTGGGTTTTTCAGTTGTTTCGTATTCAAAAGTTTCAATTTGTACCGGAATTTCAGAATAAGTGGCTGATACGTCAGACGGTTCTAGGTATTCATCAGTACAGTTTCTGTTATAAACTGATTCATATCCAATGCTTGAATAACAATCATTCTCAGAAAAGGACGGTTTCTTGTCTGCAAAATGATGGATGTCAGTTGACGAATGATTTCCGACCACTGTTAAATACTTGTTTGACGTTTCCTGATGAGGTTCATTCATATCTAATAATATTTTCTGTACAATTTTCAATGTCAAAACAAAACGATTATATATCAACTTTGAGGATTCTGTGTTTGTAGATAAATATTTTTTTTTATTTGAAGGATCCTCCACACATACAGCGACAAAAATAAATTTTACTTCCGCTTTGTACTCTGTGCATTTACGTTTTGAATGCATATGGGGACCGCTTTAGAACCATAGAATGCAGAAAGGTGACATATGTATGGAATCCGGATAGGGCCACGCAGTTCACTATCGCATCATCGCACCATCGAGATTTGAGTTGATGGTGCGATGACGCGATAATGCGATGACAATGAAGCGATGGAGCGATAACGATGAAGCGATGGTGCGATAGCGCGATAACGATGAAGCGATGGCGCGATAGCGCGATGACGATGATGCGATGGTACGATGAAGCGATAATGCGATGACGCGATGGCACGATAGCGATGATGCGTTGGTGCGATAGCGATAATGCAATGGCGCGATAGTAATGATGCGATGCTATATTGTGTCATCGTCATTGCTTTATCGCGCTATCGACATCGTGTCATCGCACCATCGCTCTATCGACGATAAAGAAATCATATTTCTTCTTAGGTTTTATACAGAAGAGCTTCCATGTGTATTGTCATTAGTAGTTAAAATTCGAGGAAAGATTTGATTGCCCACTGATAATAAACTGACTTTAATTTTGTATTTGATAATTATATTTTAAATAACATATACGAAGTACATGTACCAAGAGGAGAGAGGGAGGAAGACTTTTGTCTTGTGTTTGCTTTTAATTTTCTTGATTGTGAATACTAGTACTGTATTTAACGGTGCTTAAATGTCACGATTTCTCAGAAAGTACAATAGCGATGCTTTTAATTTCACCAGGGACCTATATACTAGTATACAGGTCCTTGATTTCACGATGCAAGAAATTAGTTTAAATTTCGTATAAGTATTTACTCGTTTTTAATAGTTAATGATAACATTCACGATGGGTTTAATTTTGCAGAAAAAAGATGAATCGCGAACAAAGTGAAACTAAAACCATCGTAATTTTTTCCAATCAACAGTATTAACCCCCCCCATCCCCCCCCCCCCCGGTTTATAAACCAAAATCTAGATCACGTGGATTTCGATATCTTTTACATCAGTCACAAGATGAGTGCATTGTTAAACTTATCATGATTATCAAACTATAAATTAACAATCTTCTGAATAGTTTTATGTCTGGCAAGAAAGACATGGTTAATTTGAATGCCCAAGTGAAGTTTATGAAGCCAGTAAGATATATTTCTGATATATATTCTGTTCATATCTTCGCTACCTGACGCCATTTCTATTCTCAATGGCGCATGCGCAAAAGAGTCGATAGCGTGATAGTGCGACAATGCGATGACGATAGTGCGATAGAGCACTGATGATGACACGATAGAGCATCGCTTCATCGTTATCGCGTTATCGTATCATCGCTATCGCACCATCGCATCATCGCTATCGTGCCATCGCGTCATCTCTTTATCGCTCCATCGCACCATCGCTTCATCGTCATCGCAGTATCGCGCCATCGCGTCATCGTCATCGCGCTATCGCACCATCGCTTCATCGTTATCGCTTCATCGCTCCATCGTCATCGCATTATCGCGTCATCGCACCATCGACTCAAACCTCGATGGTGCGATGATGCGATATTGAACTGCGTGGCCCTATCCGGATTCCACACATATGTAGGGTCTTAGCTTGTGCTTTAAAGTTCATTGTTAACAACACTTTATTATTACAGCGAAATACGAAATGGCAGTTATATTTTCAATAGCCTGCTGGATAGCTCAATAGGGTATTTAATTTGGTCTAACAAGTATCACATTAGGTTTGAATCTAGGTCACAAGGTTACTCAGGTGTATCATTAGATTTTACAGGTAAATGTGAGTTGATTTCAGTGTTGTATAAGCCACATGTATGTGCCAAAGTGTTATGCAGTAAATACATGCAATAATTTTCTTTAATTGCGAATATTTTTTGCAGAATTAGTGAATGACAGCCCCCCTTTTCCATTCTTACAAAAGGTATTGTTTACAAAGTCAGGACATAGCTCCCCACTTTTCCCACTTTATGGATTATACATAAACAGGCACATAAACTGAATAATATCATAAATACTTGGAATGATATAAATAGCACATATAAAATGTATTAAATTAATTATGATGAACATTTCTACACCAATCAAATTTCTGTATTCATATCTGTTACTCTCTGAAAACCTGAAATTTGAAAACTGAAATTTGAATTGATAAAGGGCTTGTTTTACAAAAGAAATTATGGCTAAGACTAGGTACTCTTGCTATTTATTCTATTCTTCTGCTACCACTGTACATGAGTCTGTATCCAAAGGGGAGAATTTGGTTATCTATTTTATCTTTTATGTCCATTATATCCCTTCTCATGTTCCGTTCTTCCTGCGTAGCTATCGCGAGAGAGAGTCCAACATAAAGTTTTTCTGATGCACGATATAAATATTCCATCCTGAATATTTGTAAAAATTAAAAAAAAATGTTAAGATGTAAAATAAAAAAACAAACTCAACCATAAATTACATTTTAAAAAAATATCAAATACATTATGAACTAAAATTTATATATAAACACTAACTGTTTGAAGTCTAAGATTATTGGGGAGTTTCTTTAAAAAGAGTCCTTTCAGAAATAAACTAAAGTTTGTATTCAAAGAATACGTACAAACACGGCCGAGTGTAAAGAAGGTGTAAAGAAGGCACAATCTTACCTCAAAATGAAATGTGCATGTTTAAAGACAGCGTAAGCACTGAAATATACATTGAACATCAGGATAATTCTTCTTTTTTTTATATGAATATGGTAATGCGACCCAATTAGGTTCGCATGCGCGTCCATTGACAATAAAAAAAAAACCGGCACCAGAAACATTAATTTATGCAGCTGTAGTCAGATATTTTATCCTTGTCTCCGTAGAAATATTTTTTCTGTTTAAAACCCTTATGAACACTTGATATTATTAAAAATCTGAGAATTCTTGGAAAGTCAACGATTCATGTATATAATTTTGCTCTTTAAATATATAAATATACATATATATTGAGTTTTTCTTTTTCTCTGTTATAAACTATTAATTAATCTTTGGGGTATTTTACTTGTACAAACTCAGTCGAGGAAAAAATAAATTATCATTTTTATGCCCCCAACTTCGAAGAAGGAAGGGCATATTACTTTGCTGCTGTCTGTCGGTTGGTCTGTCTGTCGGTCCACAAAGTTTTCATTCATTTTCTTCGTAGTGGTTACATATGCTGAAATAAAAATTGGTATACAGATTTTTCATAGAAATATCTAAGTCACGTTCTATTTTGAATACTATCAAGCTATTGAATTTTCTACATAAACCATTATCACATGTTGAAGTCCTTGGAGAAACTTTTTATGCTTTGCATTGAAAATACTTCTTTCTATATAATTTTTAAAGTTTTGTATCATTTAATTTTTAAATACGATAGAAGTAATTGATTGTATTTTGATATACAAGGTTTAACATTAAAAAAATTATATAAAAGTTAGCGAGGGGAGATTTTCTATTTTTACGTTTTTCTTAGTTTATCTTGATTTCATCTACCATTTAGCGGACGTCTGAAGAATAAAGATATCAAATAAAATTTTCTATTTATATTTTAATTTTTCCCTTCTTTTTTCTTCCTCTGTTAGGACTTCCTTTCTAGACACCAGCATTATCAAAACAAGAAATGCACAAAAGGAAATATGACGACACTCTGACAATTCATACATATATTACGTTTGTAATTTTTATTTTTGAAATATGGCTCAAAAAAAAATGTTTATTTTTAAATAAATGCATATTAAGCCTTCTGACAGTCTTAACTAAGCTGCAAAGATAAAACGAATCTTTAAATTTTAGAGTTACTCTAGATAAAACCCAAATCCTTTAGTCATTGATCGCCTTAACTGGCTTAAAAACACTGAGTTGTAAAAAAAAAAGATAAAGGTGTGAAAGTCTTTGTAAAGGAAACCCACATTCGCCAGTTACAAGTAAATACTTTTGAATTAAATGATCTAAAATTTTACTTTTCACGTATTTCATTTTGTATAACAAACTACAATACATCAAATTTTGATTTTCTTATACTTCCCGTCTAACCATTGCTGTGATGTCGTTTCCTTGTTCCTGCGGTTTAACATTTACCTATAGCAGTTCAATATTAGATAGAAGACTGGTATTAAGTGTAGTATAAGATTTTCCCAGTACTGCCACAAAATGGGACTTTCACTGAACAAAATATAAATAAAATGTGATTATTTAGCAAACACAAGATGTGACAGACAATGTAGAGTACTTTATAAATAAAATATATAGTCTTTTTATTTGAGGATAATTTTCTGTCCAATTGGCAATGTTTAAAATTATATAATTTTCAATACTTTTTTACGTTTATTGTTTCAAGATTCCTATGTTTTGCAAGCATTTCTACATAAAACTGATTTAATTGTACTAGATCAAAACAGTCAATGTCCCTTTTACAGATATGAGCCGTCTCTTAAATATTTAATGAAAAGAAAAATTCAAAATGAATAAATTTCACACGTTGAAGTCTTTGGAAAGATTTTTTATGTTAAATTGGTATAATAAGTCATTTTTCTATTCCTTATTTTAATTTTTGTATCATTTAATTGTTAAATATAATAGAAATAACAAATGTAGTATGATAAACAAGAGTAGGCATTGAAAATCTGTATGTACAAGAGGCCAAAAGGGATTGTAGGTCACCTAAGTGTCATGTTACAACTTTTAAACGATTGAATTTGGTTCGAGTTTTAAGGGTACTTACCACAAACAAAAAATGGATGTGCGGGTTGATATATATTTTTTGACTGATTTTGATTTGTATTGATATAAATAATAAATCCCTGAAATATAACGAAATCGTAGGTTTTCCTTGGTGCTTATATTTGAGATTTTATTTTGCCTTCTATACAATTCCATACAAAATTTTGCACAATTCTTTAACTTTATGACAAAATCTTATAAAATTCTCCCACTCTACTTTGTAAACATTATTTAGGTTGTCAATTTAAATGTAAATCTATGAGAAATAATGCTGATTTCTGAAAAAAGTTTGTTTGTGTTATTTATCCTTAAACCAGAGGCTATGAAATTCACAATTTTGAAAGAGGATACATTTGCTTGGTATAACTATTCACTTAGCATCACTTTGATTACTTAATACCCAGAGGAAGACCAGAGTCTTGAACTTATGCCTTTCCACAATATAATCAGTAGTTCCCCATCTCAAAGGAACCACTGACCATGGGGCCATATATTTCACAATTTTGGGAAAGGCACCTTTGCTCATCATAAATGGTTGATTACTACCAAAGAGCAGATATAAAAGCAATTTATTTTCAGTATATGATTATTAATCTCCCAGGGTTCCCCTGATCCAGGAGCCATTCAAAATTATTCACAATGGAAGAGGCTCCCTATAACTCAACATAACTATGTACTTAGATTATATGCATAATACCCAAGAGCAGATGAGAAGATTTTAAAAGAATTAATGCATTTTCACTATACAATCATTAGAACCCCGCCATAACATCAGAACACCTGACCAAAGGGCCATGAAATTCCCAGTTTTGGAAAGGCACCCTTCCTTCTGTGTATGCATATACATGTAGTTCATTGGTATCATACCCGGACGCAGAGAAAAGTTAAATAGACTCAATGCACTATATACTCATTAGAACCCCACCCTAACACAGAACCCCTGACTCAGGGGAAAATGAAATTAATAATTTTGGAACAGGCACCCTTCCTTATCATACACCTCATAACACATCATGCACATAGTTCATTGGTTTAATACCTAGGAACAGAGGAGAAGATTCTTAAAGAAATGATACATTTTTACTATGTATTCAATACAGCCCCGCCCTGGCACCAGAATCCCTTACTCTGCCATCATGAAATTGACAAATCTTGTAGAGAAAGTAATACTCATTACAGTAATGCCAACACTTTGAGTGTAGGAGTAAAGAAGATTTTTAAAGTTTGAATTAATTTTAGTGGTTTTGGTCACACCCCTCAGGCCGCATTGAGGGGGTGAATGGGTGGTACCATGACATTTACAATTTTTGTTTCCCTTCAGTCACAGATGACATATGCCGAAATTTGTTGAAATTGGTTCAGGGGTTCCAGAGAAGAAGTTGAAAATGTTCAAAAGTTAATGCACGTACGACTGACGGCAAAAACAGACGTCCATAGGTGACCTAAGTGATCCAGTTGACCTTGATAGTCTGAGAGAGGAGATTTTCTATTTTACATCTTTCTTTGTTTATCTTGTTTTCAAATATGAGTATGCGGGTGCTGGAATTTAAGATACCAATTAATTTTTCTTTTGCGTTTTTCCTTGTTAAAACTTATTTCCTTTCTCTATCTTTGTTTTCAGATTCCAGACATTTATCACATCATTTTAAAAGAAAAGGCCAAGAACATGCAAATTACCGATTTCTGAAAGACTGTAGGCAAACTGGATAAATTTTCTTCGTCTGATATTGAAAAAGCTCACATATTCATGACGGCTTCTCTTAATTTTTCATAGGAAATGACAGTTTGAAATGTGATTTTTTAAAAATCTTATTAACCTACAAATTACCTTAATTGACCAAGCTTAAGTTATAAAGCATCATTAAAGGAATTTATTTGCAACTCTTACAATCCACGGTAGTTTACATATCTAGTTATGCGACCAGTTTTAGCACTTTTTCGAGGGCTGTTCAATAGATAATGTCTAAACGCTTTTCAATGATTAGCATTAACGATTTCACTTAAATATTCTCTTTTAATTAAAACACATGTCTGTAACATTTTTATCCAATTTCTGATTGTTTTTAGAATTCATTTTTGAGTATGAACTTTAATATATTGGAATATGATTTCCTGAAATTGTTTCTTTTTTCTAAGAGGTGTTTTGTCAAGTTTTGAGAATGAAACAAATCAGAGTGAAAGATCTGGTGAGTATTGTTGGTGTGACAAATCAATGACTATCTGTTTATCCCCAAAACTCCGTTACTCTTCATGACGTGTGGGTTTGGATGCTGTCATGAAGAAATTTAATGTAGCGGATTCCTGATTCTGGTTCCATCCTCTCATAAACGTTTCTATTTTTTTTTTATTGCAACAATTTGTTTTCTAGACTTCATCAGAAATTGAACTGCCTCCCCGAATAAGAATTTGAACAACAAAACCACTAATGTTTTTTTTTTTTAAAAATAGCATATAAAACTGTTTTGTACTTTTGCAATTATTTGCTCTTCTCAGACCTTGGCTGTTTTTGTCAAATCCACTTAATTGTAAATTTGTTTTGAAGGTTTAAAGCAAAGGATTCATGTTGATTTCTGTTTGAATTTCAGACAAACGCTGATAACTACAATTTTTGATTTTTAAAAATAATTGTTTAGATATTCTTACACGCTGTCGTATTCACTCATTTTTAAAACCTAGGGTGACAAAGCTTTTATTACTGTCAAATATTTCTTTTAAAATGTGTAAACTACCCCCAAAATAATGCCTATCAATTTTGCTATTTGTGTCCAAAAGTCAATCAAACATCGTCAGTGAAAATTTGTTGAATTTTAGCAAACAGTACATTGGTTGTTGTGAGTCCTTGTTGCCAAGGTCGGTACCCATTTTTGATGACCATTATACCATTTTTGCTCATTGAAATCCACCTGTTTATGTGTCTATAAAAAGACATTGGTTGTTGTAAATTTCACATATTTCAGTGAATATTTTTTGGGGGATTCCTAATGAAATGTACAGCAGCTTTAATAAAGCGTTTCATTTCACTCTAGTTTACCGATTCTTTACCATTTATTTTTAATGCAGTGTCTCGAATAGCTCTTCTTTTCCAGCTTCTCACAATGAAACTAAGTGCTGAAAAGTGGTCACATAAATTGTTATAAATTCATTAAAGATTCAATCAATGAGAAAAAGTCAAGCTCAATGTCATATGATTTCTATGTTGTATGTCTTAGATATCAGGACATTATATACTGAACAACCCTCATAATGTTTTTGCAGCCCGGAAGACCGGGCCATACTAGTACAAGTTTAAGTTTTGGATTGAGGTGGGAGAAGTTATTCGGAGTTAAAGGTTAAATACCGGTAACTATACACATAAAATTATACTTCAGAGTGTTCTTTTCCTTTATAAATTACGAGATACACAATATGTTTACTTCTATGAAATATATCTTTGAACATATATTTACTTTTCATATGTAATATAAAAATTTGCTTATCCATTACAATCTACAAAACAACAGGTCTCTTTTTCAAAAAAAACAATAAATTTTACTTATCGCATAAAACATCCGTTTCACAGTTTGTGTTTTATATTAAGACCGATATATTTTTGATGATATGTGGCACATACGAGGGGTGATCAAAAAGTTCGCAAACTATCTCTATATCTACAAAACCAGAATTCAGATTAGGGAAAAAATGGTACACATGTAGCCATACACAAGTTCTATAAATAGCATATGCTGAATAAAGCATTACTCCTTGTTTGTGACGTCACAATGTAAAAATGACGTCACTATGCAGGTCACTTGTGACGAAAAACGGTTTTCTTAGTCGGACTCGTTCAACAAACGACTGTAAAATTTATGGTATATCTTAGAAATCCCTTGGAAGAAGCGTATACTAATTTTCACATACTTTAATAAGACGAATGACTTCTTAAGGCAGATGGTTAAAAATGATACTTGTTATTTTGCCCAGTGAACGCAAGTTTGAAAAGAGATGTGTTTTTAATTAAGGTAGTCCGATCCTCAGGTTTATAGAATTAGCAGTTAAGTAATCAAAAATACTCATAAAAGTATCTCTGAATTCACAAAGTTAAGTAATTTTATGCACAATATTTCTTTAAAGTTAAAGATCAAAGTTAATCATATTATATAGGGAAAATTGTAAAATCTCCATTATTTTTGTAGAAAAAGCAAATTGGAATATCAGCTATGCATTTTCTAATTGCAAATTGATCAACAAATATATTTTAGGCTAAAAAACGATAGGTTTCCAGGCATTTAGAGAAATTGTCATGATTTTTATACTAATTTGGTATTTTTTGTCTTCTATTTCCGTCATGTATTCTATAATATAGTGGTAAAGGCTTTTGTTATCATTGCAAGACACCATAAATCACTTCTCATTTCATATCATGCTACATGTAATAAGCATTGGTATCTAAGGCTGGATTCCAGAAAATCTTATTTCTATAAACTGTATTAATTTTTTCCCCTTTAATAGGGTACAAATGTCAACTTTTATAAGACCTTTTCTAAGACTTTCAAAGATCTTGAATCTTATAAAGATGAATAAAATGAAAATTGTTGCATGAAAAAATTTCATTTTCAAGCTTAATTTTGATGCATTTCAAATTAAATGTTTGGAGTTATCCTTCCTGGCTGAGGATCGGATATCCTCAAGCAATTAGCTATCAAAGGCCACCAATTTACACTTTGAAAAAAAGCTGAATATTTCAACAATAATATGATTATTAAATACCTACGATATCGTTTACTTTAGATTTTAAACATATTAGGTATGTTAAAAAGGAGGCATCCATTCTCTATCCGCCTTGAATAAACATCTCTCCCGAGGCAGAAGATTTGAGTTTTGATGGTCGCCATGCTTATTTTTGGAAAGGATATTCTTATCCACCCATTCTATTGCAGAGAATTGATCATTTCTAACAAATTAAGTGGTCTTGTTATAAATATTAACTTGCATGGAAAGAAATATAAAAATCAGAAAAATCTTTCAGCTTCCGTGACAGAACGCTACGGAAGGGGTCACGTGACCGGCTATATCACGTGATTCGCGCATGAGCAGAACGGTGGCAGGTGTGCTTAATATTAAAATCGGAGAAGACTAATTTAAAATATAATCAACACTGAAACCAAATATTGTGCCTTTTATGGAAGTTATTCAATTAGTTTGCGAACTTTTTGATCACCCCTCGTATGTGTCTGATTCTAATATATATTGTATACATCAAATAGTTACATAAGTAAATGATTAAGTTTAAAGCAATACAGAAGGATATGGAGATAATGCAAAGTATTCAATATCAAAGTCCATAAAACAATACAAAATAGGAGCAGGGCAAACACGGACCTCCGAAACATCAGAGGTGGGATCAGATGCCATGGAGGAGTGAGCATCCCCTGCTGTCCGGTAACACCCGCCGTGTGCTCCTTGTCTTGATCGGGAAATAACAAAAAAATCCGTCGTCAATTCCGTGTAAAAATAATGGATTAACAATTAGTATGAAAAACGTCATTCAGCATTTGTCTCAATGATAAATTGTATTTGCTGACAAGGTCATTGGTAGAATTTACGAAATGATGACTTTAAACGAGACCGTTGATAATCTTATTTCATCAACTTGCTTGTTAATAATAATTTACCTCGTTTTAGAAATTGTTCATACATTGAGCATGCTCTTGCGTATCGAATCAACTGAGATATATACACTCCGTATGCAGGTGATGACGGTATATTGCTGCATAAGTAAGGG
Organism: Saccostrea cuccullata; assembly: GCF_032062105.1. Lineage (NCBI taxonomy): Eukaryota > Metazoa > Mollusca > Bivalvia > Ostreida > Ostreidae > Saccostrea > Saccostrea cuccullata. Next base: position 130,440 of record NW_026924123.1, on the reverse strand, counting down.
AAGTTGAGGATAGAAAAGTTAAAGTCATTACGTTCCTCATATAGCTTGGTTGTTAAATTACCATTAACGTATCTATCAAGTAAAATATCCAAGTATAAAACAAATGTGTCAGACTCTGTGGTATCTTTTATGTCAACCTCACCAGGATATATCTCATCGACGTAGGAATGGAAATGACCATTGTTAATTGGCAATACGTTGTCGATATATCTAAATGTCGAGTTGAAGGCCACAGCAAATGTTTTCTTCTTTTCACGCATAAGATTTTGCACAAATTCTGCTTAATATGAATATAAAAATAGGTCTGCTAATAACTGAGCGCAATTGGTACCCATGGGAAATCCAATGGATTGTTGGAATACCTGGTCTCCAAAAACCACATACTATAGATATTGTCAATCAGAAACTCAAGCATCTCTTTGATGTCAACTTCAGAGTACTTGTGTGTGCAATCAGAATGTGTTTTAACAAAATAATTTTGCAAATGACCAGGTAAGTAAATTTACGAGATCCATTTTTATTGGAAAAGCAGTTGTCAATGATATCAAAAAGCTTGGACTTTAATTTATCGTGGGGAATGGATGTGTATAAAGTTAAAAAGTTTTTTAAGCTGTTTATTTTGGTAAATTCTTCTGATTTCAAATTGTCCAAAAGTTCATTGGAATGTTTAAGTATCCACATCTGATTCACACCATTTCTTGAATATATTGTTGCGCAGTACTCTTGAAGTTTTTCCTTCACTACTGTCAATATCATAGTGAAGAGTAACGAAAGAGGCTTTGTTGAACATTTACTGGAGCCCGCAATGTATCTGTGTGTAAGGATTTTTATGAAGTTTCGGAATCCAATATGCATAGGGTAGTTCAATTTCATTTTGGCTCTGTGGAATATCAAAAATATTTAAAACTGGCATATGATTTTGAAGAATTTCTTCCTAAGAAAGGGAAGTATGAGTATAAGTAGGATTACCACTTGTAGAATTAAATCCACGTTCTTCTTAAATACAATTTATATAAATAATGATGTTGTTTGATTTTCACCTGCTTAGAAGCGTTCCGTTAGTCTTTCACTGTAGTCTCCAATCGCTACTTCTCGGGCCCTTCCGGCCAGCGGGAAAACAACTCAAATGTATTTTGAAGACTCCATTCACAAAACCCTTTCACAAACTTTGAAATAAATGTTGAAAGACCTTTTAACTGTTGAGTATGAATTTAACTTTATTGAATACAAAGATATTACCTTTAAAATACTATGGAAGGGACTTTTACTCCGTGACCAATATCCTATATTTTAATAAACAGGAAGATATATACATTTTTAACATCCGGTGATGTTAATACATTCGAGGTTGTTTTTTTTTTTTATCTCTGGCGGAAAGACCCCAGATGATGCGATTGCGGTAGTCTCTATACACGGTTTGATGATCAAAACTTATATATTATCAAGAATATTTCAATTAATTCACTTACCGTAAATCTGGAAATTTTTACGTCGATTTTATTTTGCGAATTCGGGTCAAAATGCTGTTGATTAATTTTTACGTTTCAAAATTTTGCGAATGACCACTGTTTTGTTTACATTTTCTTATTAGTAATTTATTTTTAAGAAAAATATTTTTGCGAATGCAATGAACTCGCAAATTTGCTAAAAATTTATCTACAGCAAAAATTTCCAGATTTACGGTATTTACCGGGCCAAAATTGATGGCAATATCAATGTTTTGTTGTTTGTTTTTTGTGAAGACCTACATTACAATGCGAACTCATTTGTTTAACCTCTTACCAATGGTATAACCGGTATAAATGCAGTAGAAGACACGACTTGCCTAGATATCTATTTATTAGATATTAAAATTCATCACTATAATTAACAAATAAACACAATATAATAAAAATTTCTTTTAACAGGTCGTAAACAGAAATACTTGTTTAAAATCAGTGATTATTCACAAAAATACTCGATCTGAAGTTGATATTTTATATTATCATGAAGCAGGATTTGTTAGACTAACTTCTACATGAGAAGAAAACTCTTGATGAGATTTTCAACTAGAGATTTAGATACTAGTATATCGATGAGATTTTATCCTTTAGCAATAGTAACCCCCATTCATAATGTCGAATCGATATATCCCAGTGAACTCAAATTAGAAGACACAACAATATGTCACATCTGTAATATTTTGACTTTTTATTGTCTGTAGACTATTTGGGTCAACTAAAAATTAAGCTGTATGACAAACGAGTTGACAAGATCAGATTTTTCAACTTATTTATGTAGTAGATGTAATTATCTGCATATGGTGTTTATGTCTTAAAACCTCTATGTCAGTACTTTCGAAATGCCACTTAGGAATAGCCCAAAGAGTCAATACCATTATCATAAAAGAACTGCAGTAGTGTCTGAAAATAAATAAGGTAGTAGCGAAGTTATTAGATAATGTTTATAACAGTTTATATTACGTGTTATCAAAATAAAAAAATAAAGACATTTTCAAAGTTTATCAAAGTATGGGAAATATTGAAAGATAATGTCTTCTTTTCCTTTTAAAATCACTTTGTAATTTGCCTTAGGACGTGATGCGTTAAGCATAGTTCATACAAAATGAAAAGGATGAATAGGACGAACAGTAATCGATCTAAAAGAAAAATCTATAAACAAAACAAATCTGTGAAGAAGGCATAAAACACTAAAAATCTCAGAGGTTGGATCAGGTGCCTTCGTGTAAGAGGAGTCAGGATCATCTGTTGACTGGTCACACTCGCAGTGTCCATATCATATGCCTTGATCAGGTTGACAGAACATTGCGTAGTCGAATTCGGTATAAAAGCAAAGGTCTTGCAATTCGTATAAAATAAGACATCCAAAATATGACACAATGATTGCTTATGGAAATGCATATGTATATCTTATTTGGAAAGAATTTAAAACGTCATTGAAAACCAATGAACAATAAGTATCTTGACTTGGATATTTTATATGCCCATTTCATTCCAGAAAATTACACTCATCAACTGATGACGGAAAGTTGTACAGGACAAGTTACTGCGTAATTATGAAAACAACCAAATTAAGTCTTCTCTGGTTAAAAATCAAGACATGTATTTTATTATGTGTGTTTTATAACCAACATAGATTTTTATTCAAACAGAAGATAAAGGAAAGAAGATTGGTACAAAGTAAAACATATTATCAAACTTCTCAATTCTGATACTCGAATTTCTACCACACTAGAGAATTTTTAGTTTGCCTTGGAAAATTGCCCATTGAGTATATGAGACGCATGAGCCGATCTGATACTTGAACATGATATATTTAGATTTGGCGGAAACAACCCAATGTTTTTTTCTGAAACAAAATGACCTTAACATTTATTGAAAATATAACTTGAGTAAATTCCGAAAATAAGAAATTTGCGACCTTTTATTGACCTTTGAGTATCTTAGTACTATGAACCAGACTGAGTGCTTAATTTTTAACAGAACTGACAACAAAATGATTATGCTTTTGTCTATGAAACACTCTAAGAAAAAAAGGTCAGTCTCAAACTCCGGTTGTCGGATCGAACCCATCACCTAAAGGCACAAAAAATCTAAACTGAATCAAGTCTAACCTCTGCGCCTCCTGATCCACTGAAGAAAACTTTTGGAAAAGCATCCAACTCAGAACGATTTATAATATCTTTGCACAAATAAAATTTTTATCATTTTTCAAAAATAATTTTACTTTTAAATATTGTATCCATTTCTGGTTACAATATTATCTGAAGCATATCCATTAAATTAAACATTTTTAGTAAACTAAATCAAGATATGGCACATAGTTTTTGCCAGTCCTTCTTATAAATTTTTAAAAGAGAAACACATAATATTCAATTATTTAACAAATTTTTTTAAGGAGATATCAAACAGTAAAATAAATGCTTTAAACTATTTTATGAGCATTGGCTCTTAAAACATAAATGTAATAAAATTAGGTTTAGCTAACTTCGATGAAAGAAATATTTTAACAAAAAACATACAGTTCAGTTTACAAACTTAAGGGAAACGTATGCAGGGTGTCCCAAAACACATGTTACACTTTTAAACCGTTATAAAAATGTTATGCCTAAGTTACATTAATGAAATTTAAAATATATAACACCATTGTTATAATGTTTTTGTCAAGCATACATTTGTTAGAGTTTCCTTATTAATCAAAAACATTTTTTTTCTTTAGAATAGCATATGTCATTTTACAATATGTTCGAAATAACGGGAGGTCAACATTACCGCCACGTACATTGCCAAAAATTTCAACTCATTACCGCTACATTTTTTTCAGATTTTCAACCGAGCATTACCGCTACATTTTTTCGGCCGAAAACAACTCATTATTGCTACATATTGAATCAGCCAAAAACAACTCATTACCGCTACATATCGATTTAGCCAGATATGGGTCGGTATACGAGTTCTAATCAACAGAATTCACTCACTATGTATAGTGAAGTACAATTTTGATTTGAATTCTAATCAGATTGAGTATATATATATATATATATATATATATATATATATATATATATATATATATATATATATATATATATATATATATATATATATATATATATATATATATATATATATATAAATAACTCTGCAGTCGAAATGTAATTATTTAGCGTCATCTGAACATTATGGCCACCATTGAGAAGTTTGTTACAAATCGAGGGAATGCCGGCTTACTTATCGATGGTTATAAATTTAGAAAAAATAAGACTTTCAAAAACTCAAAATTGTGGAGATGCGTTGAAAAGAGTTGCAAAAGCAGCTGCAAAACAGACCTCAACGAATTATTGGTATTAGATTAATTTTTTTGTGTTTTATGAAATAAAATTGATTTAAATAATAATAAAAAAAAAAACCATCCTGCTCAAAGTCCTACTTTTACCTCCCCGTGGTGAGCAGGAAAACAGGTCTTATGCATGTATAGGTTGTACTGTACACGCATAAGTGGCTGGCTAACGAAAGAGGGTAATGAATACTTTTATATGTAGCGGTAATGTAACGTTTTTTATAGCGGTAATGACTATGTAGCGGTAATGAAAATTTCGAAATTTAGCGGTAATGATACCCACCCGAAATTAAGTACCTTTGAACACGATTTCTGAAGTTTTTTAACAAGCGTTAAATGTAGTCTAACAGTTTAGAGGTGTTTCACATGAAAATTAGGTTTCAACAAACAACAGAATTGAAGACTCTCTTTAACAACATTGTTAAAATGGAAGTGGGTTTCATCGGAAAACATGCATCTGTAAAATTTTCAGAATAGGGTCTACCTAAAATCATATGGGTAAACCCTACACGACCTCTAATTTCTCTCTCTTTTAAATGCTGAGTTACACTTATCTTGTATGGAATCAATTTTAAATCAAATTTGAGTATTAATTTTAATTTATTAACACTAGATTTACCAAAGGTGGTATCTTGTTCATGTAGGGCCCGTCTAAGGAATTGTTGTAAAGTTTCAGTGATAACTCTATCAATGGTACAACTGTTCTTTTCAGTACGGACACTCTTTGGTCTTCTAATACCCGAATTAAGTCGTGTGTCATTTATGGTGCCTTTAACTTCAAACTCCCTCATAATACAGTAAATTAGTATTCTGTTGAGCACTTTCATTACAGGATGTTGTTCTCTCATGGTTCTAATGACTAAAGTAGCAAATTTAGACCCATAGTAAAGTACTACAATTTCTACCCGCTGTTCACATGGGTGTTCCATATTAAAAATATGATGACATCATTAGGGCATTATAATTATCCAATTATTTCACAGAATTTCTCGCAAGTTTGTCAGATAGAATGTATGCTAATACACTAGATGTTGACAAAATATCTTTGTGAATACTTTTGGTTTGATAAAGTTATAGATGATTAAAAGTGTAACATATGTTTTGGGATACCCTGTACATGTATATCTTTTAAAATTCTTTACTCGCTTAATTAGAATTTGATATGAAAATTAATTAATATCCTGATGACATAATCTAACACTAACATCAGGAAATTGTCATTTATGTTTCAAAATATCTCAAACTATTTGTTTTGTTTTTAGAAAAAAATTCTCAAAATATAATGAAGTGTTCCTAGAACAGGAAATCAATCATGAATTCTTGAAAAGAGCATATTGCACAGTTCTGGAATAGCTAATCAATATAATAATTTGCAAGTTAATTCCATTGCAGAAAATATCAATAAATATATGAAAATATATATGAAGTAATTTGAAATACCAAATTAGCGGAATTTTTTGGGAGGATTTAATTTTCTTATTATTAGCGAGGGTGCCTAGATCGCTAAAATTGAATATCGCTAAAATTTTACCAATTACTTTTTATTTGTAATATTTTCTTTACCGAGCTTTTTAAAATTGCAAAAATCACATCTCGCTAAAAATAAAATGCCCATTTTTATGGATAAATCGCTAAATTTTTGTCTCGCTAAAATTTCCACTTATACCGTATATACGAGGGTTGATCCAGAAGTTCGTGGAATTTCTTCATATTTTATTTATTATTCAGTGGAATTGGTTGAAAATTACAAATGAAAATATAGACACTTGATAAATATTTTAAATTAAAAAACATTTTAAATATCTTCGATAGTAACTTTATGGCAGTTGCCATAGAAACGGTTGTTTGGAAATGCGGGGAGACATTAACGCGTTTATTATCATTTAAATTCTGAATTCGTGAAATAAGAATTAAACGGCCCTATGTGGTATATAAAACGAAAATTATGTCATTATTACGATTGCTTGATATTTTATAAACCTTTAAGTGAGAGTTTTACTGATTTTACTGGATATTTAGTTGATAAGTTGATGATTTAATGCTCATCTCTAAGTTGTTAGATAACGTCAAATATCGGTCAAGTCACACGTTTTGTGAAAATCCCGGGATCACTCTATCTTAAACGCGTATATCATAGACAGAGGCTTGGGAAAAATGCATTTAGTTACTGGTTTTCCAGTAGTATAAGAAATTTAAGAAAAATAGAACTTCCACGGACGTTGATAAAAGGTGTGGTCGCTTTTTAGAGGCTCTGTTTAAGTACGTATCCCCCTAGACAAATTAAAAGCGTTAATGGACGTTGTCGGCTGCCGTACTGTTCTTGACATTGCTCATGTTGCTACTGAAATTGGAACATCATATGGAAAGGTGGGTAGTATTTTGAAATATGAGTAAAAAATGAAGATAAGTTGGTGCGAGAGGATACTCGATCAGGCTTTTCTTGAGAAAAAAACGGAGAAAAAGGCAGCATTTTGTAGAATTACATATTATAATTGGACATTTGGGCGAGATGCTTCTATAACGTGACGTGACATATCCAACTTGACGTTACGTCGAAGTCTCCCCCGGGTTTCCCAACTATCAACTTTCAGAAAGCTCGTGTGACCTTATTGGTAATTAGAAAGAAGTGAAATTTTCCAATATTGTTGCATTATGACTCTATATTATGAATATGCCTGTTGATTGATTTCATCAAATCACGATAAAATTTTAAAAAGAAATTCCGCGAACTTTTGGATCAACCCTCGTATAAGTACAAGATGAAATATGTTGGAATAAGGAATTCAAATTTTGACATACAATCATAATCAAATCAAATTTTGATGTTCTTTCAATTTTGTTTTTCTTCTTTTGGTTTTTTTTTTATTATTATTGTTGTGAAGACACTGCTAAGGATTAACAGATGAATTTAACAGGTAAGGTGAATGCAAAGGGACTTGGACATTGTGTGGATTTCAATATAATATCAAACTAGCATGTTCTAGTGTGTTTAAGTTCCAATTCGTTAAGCTATATATTAATAATTTCTGGACGCCTTTGATTGGCACACATCTTTGTACTTTTGCAAAGCATCATAATTATATTCCTTTTATTAACAAAAGGAGGAAAAGGGTGACAGCACTTAAGAATCTACGAAATTTGCGTAAAAGTAAAATTTTAAAACGGACACTTTTCTTTTAATTGCAGGAATGATCAACATTTTATCTACAACTTTACTTAATTAATTACAAAAAATAAAAGTATGTATATACGATGTACTAATCTGTTTTCTGAGACGGGGGCCATCACAAGTTTTTCAATCTTCGTACGATAATAACGCCCACTTTTTTTTTACCGACTTTATACATAGTCAGCGCATGTTTGTCTGTTGTTCTCCTTTTAAGAGTAGTTGTATATTTGCATTAGTAATGTTGTGTTAAAAGGATATTAATAGATAAACATACGCTCATGGTTTCAAAAAGAGAAAAAAAAACTGCTTCTTCTTAAGCTCGCTCTCTCTCTGTTGTAACCAAAGACTGTGACACGTTGAATATTATAATTCACCACGTGATTTCTTTCTTCCAGTAATTTTGTGAATACAAAATTCCGTCACGTGACTTATAGGTAGCATGTTTTGTGCTAACTAGGACAATGTGATCGAACACGTTTAAAAATATTCAGCCATCGATTTAAAATATTCCTTACTTACATGGATGGGCACATGCGTTTACAACCGTTCCAAGTAATGTACCATACAGAATGAATAGAAAGATGGAAAAATAATGATCTTGTATTTTCAATACATGTCAATGTTATTCATCCAGTCTAATTTTAGATCTATTCTTACGATATGTTCGCTCCACCTATCATACATACAAAATGTTCAATCAAGGGCAGGTAAGCGTAAATGATACGTATTCTGAAAACCGTAAGGACAAAAACATGAAATTATTTATTGCATTACAGTCTAAAATCATTTTTAACATTTATATTTGATGTCTAATTGACAGACTTCTGTCGTAATTATGTAAAAGTAAACTTATGTCAAGATTTAAAAGCAAAAGCGACCGAAAAAGACCCAAAACACACCGTTAAGGGTCATAAACCCTCTGCTCGCTCATATGAAATTTTTCCTTAACTTTTATGATTTTCCAAAGCAAATGTATATTCTGAATAAAATACAAACAATTATAGCATGGCTTGCGGGGCAAAATTTGACAAAAAGGCACTTAAACTTGACAAATTTATAAACTTAAGGAATAATAGACATTTGTGTCATTAAGAGTTATCTCTCTTATCAGAGTATAAATGTACCTTCAGTGCAGTTATCCTTTGTGTTGTATTTAATGAACATTAAATTTTATTTATTAAACTTTAATCCCGAAAATTTATAATGAATTGTTATAAAAGAAACACACCGGGGTTGTCAGTTCGTCTTCAGTGATATTTGTCGTTTCGAAAAACTGCACATAAAAACATAATCTAAACATATGAAAAATAACTAAAAATAATAGAGCTCATGCCAATGAACACAGTCATTTGACTTAATAATATATAATGTCATTGAATTTTAAGGATTTGCATTTAAGTACAATTCCTTACACTTACATATGTTTATATTAAGTAAAATTAAACTTGTAAACACACCGACGGTGAAAAATGTGTCAATCCCTTATTTGCTCATGCTCTGCAAATTAATCAATTTTGAACATGTTTAACCAAAAAAAAGTAAAGTAGCTGTGGTGATTCTGAAATTCACCTTGATTTTGTCAATTTATTTCCCCTAGTTTTGACTCAATTGTTCTGGTATTAAGTAACTCCAAATAGTATCTATGAGGACACTGCTAATCGCAACTGAACGTCATCCGAAGCTAAATTATCATTACAGCGAAGCTTCATTTTCCCTAAAATAATGATCCCAAAGTATAGTATTAAAAAAAAAAATTGAGATACTAAAAAATATGAAAATACCAGTTTTAAGGCCTGTAATATATTTATAATGATTAATTGACGTTAAGTAATTACTAGTGCATATAGAACGACTAGACTGGGCATTCCTCTCGCTTGTTGTGTACTTGCCGCCAATTCTCTTGGTGATGAGGTGATATATGGTAGTTTCGATTTCATCATCTGGTGCTCGTGTAGATTCTGGGATTTCTTTTGCCGGGGAAACTGTTGATTCCCTGTCTAAATTATAGATTTTAAAGTTTTGAGTTTTTTTTTCTTTCCTTTCTTTAAAATGTAATGTATTACACTAGGTTGACTTAATTGAAATATCGTAACATTCTTACCTAGTTGACATTTGTTGTCTTGACATGTGCATCCGATAACACGGTCACATGTCATGGGTGGTTCACAAGCACAACGATTCAGACAATATCTGCCATACCATCCGAAGGGACATATCACTCCACAGTTGTCTCCCATCAAGCCCGGTGGACATTCTAAGCATTATATCAAAAATAATTTTTTTAGACGACTAGTAGTAGTTAAATCAATCAAATTCAAATTAAAAACTTCTTGAAAGGCCGTTTAATAAATAAACAAACAGACAGACCTTCACATTTGTTTCCATTTAATCTGAAGTTGGGACAGCAGTGTATCTGATCTGTTGTTCTATTAAATACAATTATAATATTATTTTGTTTTCACAATGTTTTGCACTTATAGCTTTTCATTTGAATATAGAAAAATGTATATTTTTACAGTTTATAAAGATTTAATTTTTTAAATGACGTACCCTTGTTGTGGACATTCACCAGTACTGATAACCCTTGCATGTAATTTTCCAAACAAAAAGTGGTGTAGAACAAATGTAAAGATAATCTGTATGAACGTTGCCATAATCTTTATACTTGTACATCCGTTAGAAAAACATTAAGATCTATGCATAAATTGCGCATGCATTTAGCATATCTATGCATTTATAACCAAAATAATCGTAACATTTTCACAAGATATACGACTCTTTAGCTATTAGTTATTATCTATATACAGCTTTACGAGGAAGTCTATTGAAGTATTTAGTTAAAATGAACTTTTTACATATTTTCCTGATATTGCCCATATCAAGCATTCATCCAAGCCTTTGATATGACATTACTTTAATGTAGATATAATAATTCTAGTATCAATTTTTTAAAGAGTGATTCGAGTGTCATCAGAACCGTAGATTCAATGCAGCACAATAGTTTTTTAAAAGGTTTTGTGATATTTAAATATGTTGTTGTAGTTGACATTTTTACCCAAAGAAAATTATTACCAAAAGTAAACTGATGGAAAAGCATCAATTCGGCCTCAAACAAATTTTAGAATTTCACAATTTTTAAAGCATCCATGCAAGGAAAGCACAAGATATTTAAAGCTGAAACAGGGATCATTTTTTGATTTCAGGCTATCTTCAAAGCAAAATAAATATATAATTTTTAAAAATTAAATAAATAGAAAGGAAATGCATCTCTTTAGATCTCCTAGATTTTGATTATTAGCTCCTCTAAATTTTTTATGTATTTTTATGAGAAATTTCCATTTTTAAGTGCTTTGCCTTACAAAGTCACAGTTATGGTAGAACTTCTCGAGGAGTCTGTTGCGTTGATTTGGTGCAATTGTTTGCAGATCAATTGCTATAGGTTCCCCTCTTCTCTCAATACTCCAGTCTAATTTACGATTCAATACCTCATTATGTATTTTATTTTTAAAATATGATTTGCTGTTTTAATTTTAAATTTTGCATGGAAGTTTTTTGTTGGAATCATAATGCTGTATTTGAGATCTATTCTTGACAGAAATATTGACATAACATATTCATTACTCATTTGAATGCTGTTACGGTGTTACGGTGCAAACTTTCTATTACAAAGAAGAAAGAGGAACAGGTTCAATCCCTGTTATTGGCATATATATTTTTTATATATATATATATATATATATATATATATATATATATATATATATATATATATATATATATATATATATATATATATATATATATATTGACTATTAGCTAGGTATGAATAGTTATTCCAACTTTTCGTGAATTTATTCTTAAAATTTGTCCTTCTCTTTAAGATACACACAAGTTTTATATTGCTGTTTTATATAAAGTTTGCAGTACAGATATTTACATGTATCTTACACACATGTACATGATTGTATATTTACCTAGAAACATTTTATACTTTCAGCTAGTGTTTATATTGCTGCCAGTGTAAAGACGAATAATGACCCCTATAGAATATTCAAAAAATGACTCCCGGTCATTATCCCACGGCGAAAATGACCCTTTTGCCCGTAAAAAAAAGTGTCATCACCCTAAAAATTTGCATAACCCACGTAAAGAAAAATGACCCCCGTAGAATGACTCTCTTGTGAATTAAATTGGTGATATCTTGATTTCATATAAATATACAGTTATTGCTATTTTAAGGTAAATGCGATGATTCAGAATCTAAAGGAGTAAAATATTTAAAGAGCACAAAGGGCTGGCTGAACATTGTTTTTTCGATTATGGAGAATTATCGTACTGACAAGAAATGTAGCAATATTATATGTTACTAGTTTGTTACCCCTGCTCGAAACGCGGGAGGTAATGTAGTGATCAATATGTCCGTCTGTCTGTTACGCTTTGAGTTACCCCTCTCTTATCCGCAACTCCTCATTTACCGCTGAATGAAATTTAATGAGACTTTCACATGCAGAATCTTTGTAGCATAGTTTCATTGTGCATTTTCTATTTTACTTTTTGATCAGACACATATTAATGAATAAAATGTCACTTAGTGCTCACAGTACCTCTAGTTTAAATCTTGCTTTATTCAACCCATTTACTCTCTTCTGTGTATATTTTTGTACAGTGTTTAATATGATAATCAGTACATTTAATTTCATTTTTGTAACGTTTTCTTCATACTGAAGTAAAATATGAAAATTAATTGAGGACCATTCCTTTTTATTATACATGTATATAATTTGACGTGTATACAACTGTACCCGTAAAATATCTAAACAGCCCACAGACAGTCAAACTAGATGATAATCCCCATTTCCACATGATTATAATGGCAAAATGTATGTTTTGCTCTTTGACACCCAAAACACGTATTAGATAACGAAGTGTTGGTCATGTTAGAATGTGCACATGGGGAATTGAGGAATTCTTTTTTCATTGCCTTTATGAAATAATTCTTTATTGATAACAAACATAAACGTCATGAATGAAACATATGGAGATAACGAACAGTATTTAAGATCAAAAGTCCATAAAACAATACAAAATAGGAGCAGAACAAACACGGACCTCTAAAACTTAAGAGATCAGATGCCATGGAGGAGTGAGCATCTCTTGCTAACCGTTCACACCCAAGAAATAATGAATATTCTACCATGATTATTGCCGACTTCAAAGAAAAGCCGCGGACATTATTCTCCAATAAATCACAAACGTCATCAAAAAATTATCAGATTAGAAACACGTATCAAACCTGAACAATTCAAATGCATGTTTGGCTGTAGAATGAAATACTTGTTTAGACCACATCGATGTGTCGTCTTTTGCAGCATAAACACTGTATCATGTTGCTGCTGAATGTCGGTCTTTATAGCAAAGCAGGGCTATTCCACGGACCTCCCTTCACATTTAAACAACGTGATTGTAGTCCCAATAAAGCAGTAAAACAGGAACATGATTTTTTTTATTGTATATTCATTAAAATTAATTAATACATGTTACGAACAAATTTGTAATTTAAAATGCAACGGAAGCTCACATCGTCTGCATTCCTTATACAGGTAAGCAAACAAAATTTCCCTCTGGTGTTAAATGGAACAGCGTAATCGAGACATGGTGACCTAATTCGTTTCTCTATAGAAAAAACAATCAGCCGTATTTATCGATCTTGGTAGCATAGAAATAAAGTCCTTGTTGTCGTGAATGATGCAGGATAACCTCTTCGGTCTCGAAATGTTGTTTGACATATAAAAGCCTCGGCTTTTATCTTTCAAACAACATTTCTCGACCTCGGAGGTTATCCTGCAACATTCACGAAAACACAGACTTTATTTCTTAAATAATAATAATAAAGAAAGATAATTTATATATATCTGCAAATTTTATAGCAAATATGTTAGATGATACTGAAGATAACAAAAGTATAAATTTTGACTTAAGTCTGTTCTCAGTTTATGGTCTAGCGGTCTGGTCACAAAAAACTACAAAGTTATTGTCAATCAGAAACTCATGCATCTTTTTGATGTGGACTTCAGGGTACATGTTTTTGTACAATCAGAATATTTTTTAAACAAAATTATCTTGCAAATGACAAATGACAAGGTAAGAAAATTTCCGAATAAGTTTTTAAAATTCGCTTTATACTTTGTCTTAATGGTTGTTATTAGGTTTTAATTTTTTTTTAATTTCTTCTCAGATACTAGTATTCATTGATTTTTGAATTTACAAAAAGTTGCTAGCATGAACTGCTGCCCAAGATGAATGTGCATAAGACATGGAATCAAATCGAACTGAGTTTCTGGATATGAGTAAAAGTGCCTAAAATAGCTAATAACTTGTAGAAGTTTCGGCATTATCATATAACATGGCAAAGATCTATGACATAGATCCGCGATATCTGCATGTTGCATGTCCTTTTTGTCAAAATTCCAAGGCTTGTTGGAACAACGGCAACGTGTTGACTTAGGACCTCTAGCTTGCGAGGATGCCCTATCTTATATACATAAATTAATTGACTTCGGTTGATCATACTGAAAATTAATTAAAGATATGTATTATGCATAGTACATGTATTTTTTTCCCTAAAGATTTGTGATGAAAATCTTTAAAATATTAAAATGAAATATTTTAAGGCCGATTCCATGCTTTGCATCAATTTCAATTTTAAAAATTTGGATCATTCTAAAAGGGGTCAATTTTAAAAATTTGGATCATTCTAAAAGGGGTCATTTATCAACGGAGGTCAATTTTTAGCTCTACTGGTCAAAGACCAGAAGAGCTTATGCGATAGTAATGCGTCCGGCGTCCGTCCGTCTGTCCGTCTGTCTGTCTGTCCGTCTGTCTGTAAACAATTTTTCAAAATGCTACTCCTACTACATTTTTGGTCTGATTTCAGTATAATTTGGTACACAAGTAGACTACACTAAGATACATAATTCTGTGTATCGGTTTTTGATTTCGATGAACAGTGTTGCCGTGGTTACTAAAAATAGAAATTTCTATGAAATACTTTTAAAACGCTACTCCTCCTACAGTTTTAGTTTGATCTCAATATAACTTGGCATACACGTTAACTACACTAAGGTACATAATTCTGTGTATCGATTTTTGATTTCGATGAACAGTGTTGCCGTGGTTACTAAAAATAGAAATTTCTGCAAAATTCATTTAAAATGCTACTCCCCCTACAGTTTTGGTCCGATTTCAATATAACTTGGCACACAAGAAGACTACACTTAGATACATAATTCTGTGTATCGGTTTTAGATTTCAATAAACAGTGTTGTCGTGGTTACTAAAAATAGAAATTTCAGTAAAATACTTTCAAAACGCTACTCCTCCTACAGTTTTGGTTTGATTTCAATATAACTTGGCAAACAAGTAAATTTTACTAAGATACACAATTCTGTGTATCGGTTTTTTATTCCAATGAACAGTGTTGCCATGGTTACTAAAAATATAAATTTCTGTGAAATACTTCTTAAATGCTAACTCTTCCTACAGTTTTGGTCTGATTCAATCTTATTTGGCATATAAGTAGATTACACTAAGAAGCACAATTTTCTTGAAGGATGTTGCCATGGTTAAAAAATAAAAAAATTCTGTTACTGTAAATACTTACAATATGCTACTCCTGCTGCACTTTCATTTTGATCAGATTTGAAAAAACTTGGTACTAAATTGTTTAAAAAACAAATTTAAATATTGTGCACACGGTATCTGTGCATATTATGTCTATATTTAATCGTTAAAATTACGTTAGGTGTACCCTGTCTCTCTGACAAATCAATTTTTATCGGGTTCGATGTTCATGAAAATTCTACACACAGGCGCCATATTGGACAACGTGCAGAAACGACAGAGAATTTGATTAAACTCTTTTTGTAGTTTGCGGGATTTTAAAGCTCTTAATTACGTTTACTTTTACTTAAAAGGTATTACCGGTAATTGTTTGATTTATTGTCTTTGAATGCTTATATATATATATATGAAATTGATGTATGAAATTATAAATTCAGATCAAGTGGAACGGTAACTATTAGACTTCCACTGTGGCGATTTGTAGAAGATTTTACTGTACTCTTTTTCCAGTGTGCGGGATTTTAAAAGACGATAAGCTGAAAACCGTGTAACGGATTATAAATCGAACGGTATCTGTGAAAACGGCACTTTTTATATGTTGTAGAAACGGCAATAAAAACGACTTTCATATTCCTAAGAGTTATCTCCCGTTCGGCCGTTGTCGGCGTAACGTTCATTTTTTCCCACTTTGCCCTTTGTTAGTTAGCTGTTAATATTTTTAATCTTCAAACGTTATCGGACAATTTCGATCTATACATGTTTTTCCAGAGTATGGGGCAACATAAAGAACGTAATGAACATATTCATACAGATTTTATTTTTAAGATACTGACCCATAAAGTTGGTAAGGTTAGAGATGGAAAACAGTGTCTTACACCAGTTGACCCCACAAAGGGAATAACTTTTGTAAATGTGAAAGTTGTGTGTATACTATTTGCAAAAGGCTTTTTACTACACAGTTTAGATTTATGAAGAGGAGAGCCCGGCCTCTAAAACTGGTCGCCCCAGGCGTCGGGCAATGGTAAATGCACATCCCTGTGTTTTGTGTTAGCGTGATGAAGTAAAATATAGTGGATTCCTATGTAAAACCAATGTAAAACGTTTATTGTGAAATCAATTACATTTACTCCTTAACGAACACAGATAATATCATGAAAATTCATCAACATTTTATAAAGAATGAATATAACACTTATGCAAAATTTCTAATTCCTATGATAATAAGGCAAGTTTGGTGAAATAATCAACATGCATATGTCCATTGACCCGGAGCGGCATCGCTATGTCATTTAAAGTCACTTCAGCCTGAGATTGTTTGCATGTAAAACGACCGGAAAGTGTATAAAACTTTTCCTTCTTTGTTATTTATTACATAAAACATTACAAAAATCAAACAAATCTCTTTTCTTAAAATATTCTTTAAAAATGTATGCTCTTGTTACCCCAGTGTAAAATTATCATTTGTGGGAAAATATGACTTAGAATCATGCAGTGCAGATTTATGCAACATGGATCAACAATATTAATACAGTACGTAATAACTGCACGATGGTTGTCTGGAGCTTTTGATTTTACTCTGGGTGAATTAATTGTTAAAAAATAAAAAAGAAACGTATACTTATGAAATAACGAACCTTAGCACATTTTTTTTCTCTAGTTGTTATTGTTCAGTCTGGAAAAGAGTTCTGCATTGCACTACACAAAATTTTAGGTAAGCTGGCTGCTCCACCCTTGACGTCAAAATCAAATTTTGCATTCTTAGCAGGTTTCTCTACCACGGTTCAATTTTTATGATCTGCGTATTCCTGATCAAATTTCTAACAAAGTTGCACATAATGAATTTGAAATAAAGCTGAAAAATTGTACAAATAAGCTGAATTATTTTCACTCTTATTATGGGTTCACGAAGAGTTTGAACGTTGGTGATACATATTTTCAATATCTAATTTTGTGAAAGCTCTGGCTACCCCTACTATTGACGCATTTATATACCATTGTACAGGAAATAGTGTATTTCAAATGTATATGCAAATTTTCACCGAAAGACGTTCATTAGAAAGCAGAATATACACATGTCTCGATAATTTTCAAACAGCCCTTGTATATGAAGGAAAAATTTAAGACATTTTTCTAGGTTGTTAATATAATTCAAATTTATCAGCTCGATGTTTTGAACTGTGTAAAGTATAGATCCAAGTCATATCAATTAAAATTATCTGTCCGTTTTTTTTTTCTTTGGTTACATTTTCAACACAAAGAAATTAAGTTTATTATGGTATCATAAAACTGCATTTAACTTCATTAGAATAAAATTACATAACAACTTCAAGTACGTGCTGCTAAGTGTTAGCATAGTTAAAGCATTTGATCAGCAATTTTGTATTTTATACAAGGTAGTAAATTTCCTGTACAGAATCTTGACCCATGTTGGTATCAGAGTTTTGTATTACCGATATGTGATTTTAAGTTCGATTTTGTATACGCATGTATTTGTAAATTATGGCATAGACTGAAGTTAGAGAGTTTTCAATATTGAAAAAAATTTAAAAGTAACACATATGTAAGGCACATAATGACCAGCTGATTATTTATAAGGTGTATAACTACAGTTGATATATACACTGTATATACAATTATTGTACACATTGTCACCTTACTTTGAAATGATGCACCTGAAATATGTAAAAGGACCACTCTGCTATATAATGGATCATTGGGACGTTGAGCAATATACATTCAATCAAGTCAAATTATGACATCAAGTCAAAGGGTAGAATGGTACCACAATAGGACATCAGAATTTAAATTTGATTAATTATCCCCCCCCCCCCCCAAAAAAAGTTTGGGGGGGTATATAGGAATCACCTTGTCTGTCTGTCCGTCTGTGCAAATGTGTCCCGTCCATATCTTTCTTACCGAGGGACGTTAAAATCTACTACTATACACAAAGATTGCCCATGACCTAAGGGTGTATCATGACCTTGACCCAAGGTCATTTGGGGAACTTCAAGGTCACTGGAAGAAAAATTTCATAATTCGTGTCCGGTCCATATCTTTCTTATGGATAAACTTGGTAGGTTCTCATTTCATGCAAAGATTGCCCATGACCCAAGGGTGTGTCTTGACCTTGACCCAAGGTCATTTGTGGAAGTTCAAGGTCACTGGAAGAAAAATTTCATAATTCATTTCCGGTCCATATCTTTCTTATTGATAAACTTGGTAGGTTCTCATTTCACACAAAGATTGCCCATGACCCAAGGGTGTGTCATGACCTTGACCCAAGGTCATTTGGGGAAGTCCAAGGTCACTGGAAGAAAAATTTCATAATTCATGTGTGATACCTATCTTTATTATGGATAAACTTGCTTCTGAAAAACCCAGCGGGGGGTATTTTGTCCCGTTTGGACAGTTCTAGTTATAATTTATATACAGGGAAAAGCCATAAAAATGATAAATCTTAAGAACAGCAAGGCCATGATTAGTCATGTATATTAATATACAAGAATCTTAGTACATGGATACACCTATATGTATATTAATACATTTGTGGTATCTTTCCATTATATAAACATACAGAGAGAAAATATCTTCAATACTGTATGAAGTTTGTCAAAGGGCAAAGGTCAATACAAGTTTTTAGCTCACCTGGCTCAAGTGAGCTTTTCTGATCACATTTTGTCTGGCGTCCATCTGTCCAGCTGTCTGTAACTTTTCACATTTTCGACTTCTTCTTGTGTGAAGGGAATTCAAGTTTGTTCAAATGAAGGGCCACACCCCATTTCAATGGGAGATAATTGAAAATTACAGAAAAATTTATGGCATCTTTGAAAAAACCACTTGGCCAGGAAATATGAAACTTACATTGAAGTATTCTTTGGTAGTGTAGATTCAGGTTTCTTCAAATCATGACCCCCCGTGGGTAGGGTGGGG
Source organism: Saccostrea cuccullata (assembly GCF_032062105.1). Classification (NCBI taxonomy): domain Eukaryota; kingdom Metazoa; phylum Mollusca; class Bivalvia; order Ostreida; family Ostreidae; genus Saccostrea; species Saccostrea cuccullata. The sequence continues at coordinate 110,882 of NW_026924123.1, read as the reverse complement.
CCACAATAGACGATCAAAGTTTTGCATAGGAATATATAGGAAAATTCCTTAAAAATCTTCTTGAGAACAGCAAAGCCATGATTGGTCATATTTATATGGAAGTATCCTCAGGTAGTGAATATTCAGGTTTGTTTAAATCATGACCCCGGGGGTAGGGTGGGGCCAAAATGGACGATCAACAATTTATATCAGAATATAAAGGAAAAATCGTTTAAAACTCTTTCTTGAGAACAGCAAAGCCATGATTGATCATATTTATATAGAAGTATCCTCAGGTAGTGTAGATTCAAGTTTGTTCAAAGCATGACCCCCAGGGATGGGGGGGGACACAATGGACAGTGTTGTGTCAACTACTCTCAGTACCAAATCTAATAGTACATTTTTGGTACATCACTCAAAGTGTGGGGGGGGGGTGGAGAGGGGCAACCAGGCTTTCTATTAACATTTCCTATAATAAGGTAGTAAGGTACGGGAAAAAAGTGGGGGGGGGGACCTGGGAACCCCTGTTGCTACGCCCCTGCAAGTTTGTTCAAATCATAACAATCCCCCCTCTCCTCTTTTAGGATCGAGATCACTTAAAAATTTACTGAATTGATAGCCATAGTGCTCAGGTGAACGATGTGGCCTACGGGCCTCTTGTGTTGTCGTTCACATTTGTTTATAAATTTCTTAGATGCCAAGAAAGGGAAAAGCTTCCCAAAGATCCAGAGATAAAGTTCATCGCAGATGGGTAGCAGAGACTCCCTCAAAGGACGGTAAGGATTCTGTTTCAGGTGCAGATCCTTTAAATGCCTTGAAGTTGGTACCTCTTCAAGGAAGTCTGCCTATCCCTGAGAGGGGTAACATAGCTATGTCTGACTCGCCAGCGTGCGTTTGTACACCAGAGAGTGTACCTTCACCAGTGTGTGAAGCAGGGCAGGCGCCACTAACTGACTCGCCGCGATGCGTTTGTACACCAGCGAGTGTACCATCACTGTCAGAAGTGGGTGATGCAGTTAGTAGGACAAATCAGAAAAGGTGCAAGATTCAAAATGAGGAAAATATACAAAACAAAAATGAGAAAGAAATACATGAGAACAATACAGAAAAATTGAAGAACAAAACTGAGAAAGAATTACATGAGAACAATATAGAAGAACTGAAGAACAAAACTGAGAATGAAATTCATGAGAACAATGTAGAAAAACTGAAGAACAAAAATCAGATAGATATATATGAGAACCATATAGAAACATTGAAGAACAAAATGGAGGATATGTCTGAGAACAGAATGGAACAGAAATTTCAAAATAACAGAAGCCAGGAATCATGCCAACAGGAAAGAAATATTCAATTAGAGAATGGGAAAGAAAAGAGAAAAAAGGTACAATTTGGTATGAGTATTGGCACTGGAATATTTTCATCTCTGCAAGGAAACTTTCATCAAGGTTGTACAGAATTATTTGGAATTACAAGTGGTAAACAATGTGTGGCTAATGCATTATCAAGCATAATTTTTTCAAGGGTAAAAAATCAAAATGCTTGGTTGTCATCAGACATTGACAAGATTTTGACAACTGGAAATGAACTTTATGGTTATCTGCAAGCAAGTTCAACTGTGCAGAATGAATATTTATTGATAGATGAATTACCAAATGAGATAGAAGTTTATGACAAATGCTTTTCTGTGCAAACTTTTGAATCGCAAGTTGGTTTAATTGGTAATGATGAAAGATTAAGAGATGATGTCGAAATGTTTGGTATGTCCATTTTAGAGGCATTGCAAAGGTCATTTGAAATGGCAGAATGTTCATTTGTTTGCTTTGGTGGAAACACTTTTTCTGTGATGAAAGTTGGAAAACAATACTTTCTTTTTGATTCCCATGCACGAGATCAGAGTGGATTACTTGATGCTAATGGAAAAAGTACATTGATTGGAGTAGAGACACTGGAAGGTGTGGCACAACATTGTTTGCAGTTGGCATTATCTCTCTCTGTTAATCAGAATTCTCAATTTGAAATAACGCCAGTAAATATCATTGAATTAGGTACTGATGACATACATATAGTAGAGGAAAGTTCATCTGATAGAGCAGCAGAAATTGAAAAAGGTGATGTCCTTCTAGATAGATATTTTGATGATCAAGAATGTAGACTGAAAAATATGGTCAAAAGAAAGGAAAAGGAAGGAAAAATCAAATATTCCAGAAAGGAGTACATTAGAAATTACATGAAAAATTGGAGGAAAAATGAACATGCTAGAAATATTGAGAAAGTAAGAGACAAATTGGCAAAGCAAGAAAAAAGATTAGACAATACAAAAAGAACCATTGAGAAAGAAAGGGACAAAACAGCAAGACAAGCCAAAAGGTTAGACAAAGAGTCAAGAAACATTGAGAAAGGAAGAGAAAGAGCAACAAAACAGTTAAAACGATTAGACAAAGAAATGAGATGCACTGAGAAAGAAAGGGACAAAAATGCAAGACAAGCCAAACGGTTAGTCAAAGAGTCAAGAAACATTGAGAGAGGAAGAGAAAGAGCAACAAAACGGTTAAAACGATTAGACAAAGAAATGAGATGCACTGAGAAAGAAAGGGACAAAAATGCAAGAAAAGCCAAACGGTTAGACAAAGAGTCAATAAACATTGAGAAAGAAAGGGACAAAATAGCAAGACAGGCCAAACGGTTAGACAAAGAGTCAAGAAACATTGAGAAAGAAAGGGACAAAACAGCAAGGCAAGCAAAACGGCTAGACAAAGAGTCAAGAAACACTGAGAAAGGGAGGGAAAGAGCAACAAAACAGGTTAAACGATTAGACAAAGAAATGAGATGCATTGAGAAAGAAAGGGACAAAATCACAAAGAAAAGAAAGAGAAATGACCCAATATTTAGACTTTCTGAGAAAGAAAGAGAGAGAAATGCTAAGCAAAAACAAAGAGCAAATATAGACATAATGAATAATGAACATGACAGAGATGTCAGAAGAAAAAGGAAGTGTAGGGAAGATTCTGCATTTCTTGAAATGGAACGCATAAGAAAATCTGTGAAGAGAAACAATATTGACTATCGTGAGAATGAACAGTCTAGAGAAAAGAGTGCTAAAGCCCAAAAAAGAAAAGATCCTCAGTTTTGTAGGAAGGAAAATATTGCAAGAAAACGCAGAAAGAATGGAACATCACTTACAAATGCAATATCAGCATTTAACAAAAGAATAGAAGAAGGACCATTATATGTATGTACATGCTGTCACCAGACCTGGTTTTCTCATTCAGTTGTTGATAGCAACTTTCTTAGAAAAAATTTACCTCCTGAAGATGTAGAAAATTTCTCACCAACTATGTTTCAATTGGAGGAAAAGAATGGATATGTTTAACATGTAAGAAATCAATACAAGAAAAGAAAATGCCAAAGTTGTCAATAGCAAACCATGTACAATTTCCTACCAAACCTGAAGAACTTGAACTTCATCACTTAGAAGAACGCCTCATAGCTTTACGGATTCCATTTATGCAGCTAAGAGAGTTGCCTAGAGGAAGACAGTTATCTATCAAAGGAAATGTTGTTAATGTTCCAGTAGATATCCAACCAACTGTAAACTCTTTGCCAAGACAGTTTAACAATGATATTACAGTGCCAGTCCGCTTAAAGAAGAGACTAAGTTACAAAACTTGTGATTTTGTGGAAAATGTGAGACCACAGCATGTAATCATTGCATTACACTGGTTGATGAGAAATAGCCAAATGTACAAAGATGCAAATATTCATTTAGATGATGAATGGGAAGCCAGAATAAATGCAGATAGCAGTGAAATTATTTCAGAATATTTTAACACAAGTACTTCTGGGTGTACTGAAGCAGGGAATACAAACCTTGATGGCACATCAGACAGGTTAGAAGAGAGTCATTTTGAAGAACTTGATGAAAGAGAGGGGAATTCTGGCAGTTGTGACACATTATTGGATGATGCAAATCCTGTGCAAGATCAGGTGTATACGTTTGCTCCAGGAGAAGGTCAAACCCCATTGAGTTTGTACACTGATAAGGATGCAGAATTCTTGTCTTTTCCAACCATTTACTGTGGTCAGAGGATGGCATCAAATGATGATCGTGAAGTTAAAGTTCATTACAGTGATCTTGTGAAATGGGAACTAAGAAATATTGACAGACGTGCAGCAAACAGTGTGCCAAATTTATTTTTCAAAATGAAGAAAATTCAAATGAAGCAAATATCAGACAAAGTCAATCTTGTATTAAGAAGATGCAAGGGCACAGAGAAGAAATTAACAGCTGGTGATGTTCTCAATCAGGAAATACTTGACAAGATAACAAGATTAGATGAGGGATATTACATTTTCAGAACTTTACGGAACAGTCCTCCATATCTTGAGGCCAAAAAGAAAGAGTTGTTTGCAATGATTAGACAATTGGGATTACCAACATGGTTTGCATCTTTATCAGCAGCAGATACACGATGGTCTGAGTTACTCAAAACTCTTGCTCAACTCAATCTCAAGAAATCACTAACTGATGAGGAAATAGACAATATGACATGGGCTGAAAAAACTGACTTGGTGCAAAAAGATCCGGTAACATGTGTTCGCTTTTTTGATCATAGAGTACATGTGTTTATTAATACTGTTTTGAAGAATGAGGATCATCCTGTCGGGGAACTGATAGATTTTTTTTATCGTGTTGAATTTCAGCAAAGAGGTTCACCTCACATTCATATGCTCATGTGGATAAAAGATGCTCCAAAATTTAAAGAAGATCCAGTGTCTGAAATTGCACAATTTATAGACAAGTATGTGTATTGCTCTGCAAACTGTGATGATGACGATAGAGAATTTGTAGATTTACAAATTCACAAACATTCCAGAACATGTAGGAAAAAAGGAAAAGACATTTGTCGATTTGGATTTCCTCAGCCTCCTATGGATTCAACTTTGATTTTAGAACCTTTAACAGCAGATGATCCAGATTCAATGAGATACAAAGAAATTTTTGCAAAGGTTAAGAAAGAATTAGCAGATATGAAAGAAGGGAAAAGTATTTCTTTCAATGAATTTCTACATTCACTGAACCTGGAGAAAGAAGATTACATAAAGTCAGTCAGGAGTTCCCTTGATGGACCACAGCTTTTTCTGAAGAGAACCCCTAGTGAAATAAGAGTTAATCCTTATATGAAAAATGTTTTAACAGCATGGCGAGCTAATCATGATTTGCAGTTTGTGTTGGACCCATATGCATGTGCCATGTACATAGTGTCCTACATTAGCAAGTCTCAACGTGGAATGAGTAATCTGCTTGATCAAGCATGTAAGGAAGCAAGAGAAGGAAATATGGATTTGAAAAAACAGGTTCGACACATAGGAAACAAGTTCTTGAATGCAGTTGAGATAAGTGCACAGAAAGCGGCATACTTGAATTTACAATTGCCTTTAACAAAAAGTTCAAGAGATGTTGTATTTATAAATACATCACCACCAGAAGAAAGAACTCTTCTATTGAAATGTAAGTCTGCTTTAGAAGAATTACCAGAGAATTCCACAGACATTCATGCAAGCAGTGTGATCAAGCGTTATTCTCAAAGACCAAGGCAACTTGAAAACTGGTGTTTAGCAGACTATGCAGCAGAACTAGAAATTGTATATCCAAAAGAATTCAAAGAAAGTGATGAGCTTCTAGAGCAAAATGATGATTCTGAAGATGAACAAGAATTCAGAGAATTGGAAGATGAAGAGATCAATTCAGAGCTGACTAGGATAGTTTTAAAAAATGGCATCATCATAAGGCAAAGGAGGAAGGCTAAATGCATTCGTTATGTCAACTACTCCATCAAAGTTGATTCTGAAAATCATTATAGAGAAAGGATTTTGCTTTTCCATCCGTGGAGAAAGGAAGAAATAGACATAAAAGGAAACAAATCAACATATGAAGAAAAATACAAACAACTGAAGAGTTTTATCCGTGCTAAAGTAAAGAAGTATGAACGCAATGCAGGGGAGTTGGAAGAGGCACAGAGGCAAGCTGAAGAGGCTGATGTACAATTTGATAGAGTTGCACCTAGTGCAGAGCAAACTGAACAAGAAGACTTGGAAGAAGGAAGTAGGGAAAGTGAGGCATTTGTGTATTTTGACCCAAAGCGTCCAGAAAATCACCAGAACTATGACATTGGAGTAGATCTTGGATTACCTAGTTGTTCTACTAATGATGATCAAACTCTTCAGTACAAAATGACCAATGAGTTGTATTTTCAGTTAGTTAGCAAGTTAAACAAAAAAGCAAATGGACTTCTTTACTCATGTGCTTCATTGGATTAAAACCAAAAAAGAACCACTTAGAGTTTTCCTTACTGGTGGTGCAGGAGTTGGAAAGTCTGTTGTTGTAAGAGCTTTGTATGAGGCACTCACAAGACACTATTGCTCTACTGAAGGTGAAAATCCAGATGACTGCAAGGTTCTACTTTGTGCTCCAACTGGAAAAGCTGCATTTAATATAAAAGGACAGACAATACATTCAGCATTCAAAATTCCAGCAAGTCAGGGGTTTAACTGCAAGCCTCTTGATAGTGAATCTTTGAACACACTTAGGACAAAGTACAAATATTTGTCAACGGTCATCATTGATGAAGTTTCAATGGTCGGAAATTCTCAGTTAAATTGCGTACATGAGCGTCTGAAGCAGATAAAAGGGAGCAAGGAATATTTTGGAGGTATCAATGTAATTTTGATAGGAGATCTTTTCCAGTTAAAGCCAGTAATGGATGGATGGGTTTTCGATGACTTGAAGAAAAACTTTGGACCATTGGCAATAAACTTATGGCGGGCATTGTTCACAATGCATGAGCTTACAGAAATAATGAGACAGAAAGATGATGTTCAGTTTGCTGAGTTACTTAACCGTTTACGAGAAGGAAATCAATCTGAAGCTGATATACAGACGTTGAAGCAGCACTGTGTAGATGAATCAAAATCAGAATGTTTTAGAAATGTTCCACGATTGTATACCAGAAATGAAAGTGTGAATGCTTACAACAACCAAGTGTTTCTATTGGCTCAAGGTGAAAAGGTCAATATACCAGCTCATGATTCTGTAGTAGGAAGGGAAAATTTAATACAGCACTTAAATTTGCCAGATGACTCCTCTAAAACAGCTGGATTGGCTAAAAATGTTCCCATAGCACTTGGTCTCCAGTATGAAATAACTGCAAACTTATCTGTTGAGGATGTGCTTACAAATGGTACATCATGTAGAGTAGAGTACATAGATAGGAGACAAGAAAACACTGAAAGACCAAGTATAATATGGGTTTCTTTTGATGACAGAAATACTGCAAAATCATGGAGATATCAGTATAGACATCTCTTTGGGCATGAAGTAGATAAGTCTTGGACACCAATATTTGATGTGAGAAGGAGCTTTCAGTACCTGCGACACACTGTTGTTCGTATACAATTTCCATTGCGACTTTCTGCAGCCAAGACTGTGCACAAATCTCAGGGGGACACAATGGATCAAGCTGTTATCAATCTCGATATGAATCCAAAATTTTCATTGCCACACATTCACTATGTTGCATTAAGCAGGGTTACGAAGATTACAGGACTTCATATCTTGAGTTTAAATGAAAACAAAATGTGTGCATCTGAGAAGGTGAAAAAAGAAATGTGTAGACTACGGACAGAAGCAACATTACAATTATGTTTTCAGCCGATAGATTCAACAAACAACCAGACCATAAACATTGCATTTCAGAATGTAAGATCACTGCATGCCCATTTTGAAAGTTTCAAAAATGAGCCAAATCTTCAACGGTGTCATATCATAGGAGTAGCTGAAACTTGGTTGACAGCATCAGTTGAAAATGAAGATTTTGAATTGGAGAATTACAGCATGTTCAGGTTGGATTTTGCATTAAATCAGCAATGTGCCAGACCCCATAGAGGCATTATTACATACATTAGAAATGACTGTCAAATCATTAATCATGTCAGCCACTCAGACAAAGACTTGGAATGGCAGTACAGTGAAGTAAAGTTTAAAAATGAGAATTATCAAGTTGTTGTGCTATATAGAATTCCTGGATCTACTGTTGAAAGAGCAAAAAACAACTTTATGAACAAATTGTCCAAAGTAGTTAAGAATCATCAGAATATACTCAGTAGTCATTATTGGGGATTTCAATATAGATCTATCTCATAGAGGCTCTTCAGTGGCTACATACATGTCTGCAGCTTTCAGTTGTAATCAGATTGTGTCAAAGTCAACCCATTCTTCTGGATCATTGATAGACCATATTTACACAAATGTGACATGTCATATTATCACTGATGTCATAGAAAGTGTTTATTCTGACTACAAAGTAATATATACATCTTTAGCTAGAGATATTTAAAGGAACTATTGAGGAACAATTGAGGAAAGAAAGAGTTCATTTTATTTTTTCATTAATGAATTGAAGCCAATGCCTCCAGTGAAGTTTGCCTATACCTGACAGGGGTAACATAGCTATGTCTGACTCGCTGTGTGCGTTTGTACATCAGCGAGTGTACCTTCACCAGTGTGTGAAGCAGGGCAGGCGCCACCACCTGACTCGCTGTGTGCGTTTGTACACCACCGAGTGTACCATCACCAAGTTGGTGATGCAGGTGGTTTTGGAAGTCATTCTCATAAGGTGCCGTTCACTTAAAGTGTATATCCCTCAGTATTTATTTCCCACTGAAATTTTGTTTCCCCTGATGCAGTTTCATTTATATTTTAATTACATGTATAAATATTACATCTTCAAGATTATTATTGAAAAAGAATTCTCTTCGATTATCTGTACTTTTTACGATGTTTGTGAATACATGATATGACTTATGTCAAATTTAATTTGAGTGTCTACAAGTGCATGAAACTCTTTGCTTTACATTTATATAATGTATATGAATCAACTATATGCATGCCATACTTATTACTTTTAATGGAACTAAGAAAGCCATTATGTTTAATAAATGAGAGAGACTTTTTATATGTTTGTATAATTTTTAAATTAATGGTGCTGAGGGATACACATTAAGTGATATTTGTTTTCTTACGTGATATAAGCTCCAAAAAATATTTACTGTACTTGCTAATTACATTTTTATATTAATGCCTCTATCATACCCATAATAACAGAGTTGTTCATTTGCTTGTAAATATTTTTACAAGTACTAGTGAACCTTTCTGAAAAGGTTATGCAGTTTGTTTTGTTTTTATCTGATTTTTACTTTATTTATTAATGAGCTTTTTTGGAGATGGATGTTGTCTCAATGTTATTTTCATTGGTAAAAATTGTTATATTATACAGTAAAACTTGTTTAGTACGAACAAGGAATACTGGTATTGTAAAATCACAGATATAGTGAAGTCATCTTAAATGCTCAGTTATATATTAAATAAACGAATTCCTTCTACGGATATAGTGAATTGTCAATATATTAAAATAATTTCATAGATTTCTGGAAATGTACTGGGTTTTTATTTTACATACTAGCTGCTAGCAGAAATATAGATACAACTGTAATAATTTCTGCTCCAAATAATTTGCTTTATTTCTAATAACATATTTATTATATCAATATCTTATAAATATGAAAGCTTGTGTATAATGATGTATAATCCAGACAATACTGAGACAATATTCAATGCATCTATATACGAGTACATATAAATGTTTGTATCCATTCACTGATGTACACTTAACAATTACTATTGCAATATGATAAAGTTGACTAAAGTTTGAATTGATTATTATGTAATGTTCATAGTCATTGAAATTATATGACAGTATCAAAAACGCATTTTGTGGGATACACATATATATCCCTCACTAAGTTAATCTTCTAGATTATTTTATATCACATTCTTTAACTATTAGAAAATAAATGTATAATGTAAAACGTTTCAAGGTTAATGCTTAAAGCAATGCTATGTAGATTTGATGTATATATCTGAAATATTTTGTGTAACAGAATTTAATTTGGTAGCCAATTCATGGACAAACACTGCTGCAAGATATTGCACAGATATTTTAAAAAGACATATTGAATATGTTACATGATTTGATTTTATATTGTACTTAGTTAAATGCAAGTATAAGTATTTTATACTTGATATGCTTTTTTTCTTGATTTTTAAAATCAATACAGAATTTTCCATCAGGACAGATTGTGTTTTGATTTCGCAAACAATCATTTTAATGGATTTCATTTTACACTTCTTTGCACCACATTACCATATATTATGATAAGTGTATATAGAATTAAAAAAAGAGAGTTTAATAACATATTTATAGACATGTGAGTGTTATGAAAAGTAGGATATCGCATAACATGCCCTTTATGCAAGGGAGGTAAACCATCCACCTTCAATAAGAGTCAAGTATTATTCATCAAGTATATACTATGATGATGAAATAAATATTGAGAGGTGAGTATAATGGGAAGAGGGAGGTCACTGGCCAGCCCGTAAAGGGAGGTAAACCATCCCTCTTCATAATGTTCCATACACTACTTATCAAGTATATACTAATTGAATGTAAAACATGATTGACGTATAATATATTTTAAGCACAAAATACTTAAATATGTAGAATTTGAACATGGATTTGTATGTCAAAGAAGAGTGAATATATATAATAGCATATACTTCAAATTATGATCTGTCCTGCTTCGTGTAATTTACAGGATTTAAACACACTTTTCATATTGTAGTAGAATACAATCAATAGTATCAGATGTTACTTATTACCTGTGTATATATTATTAACAGTTGAAGATTTTAATGTATTCATACTTCGAAGCTGTTTTGTCACTAAATATTATACAAGTTTTGTTCATGACTATCAGTATCAAAGCTAATGTCTAACAGTGTATTCTTTATATGCTTATAATTATTACAAAACTGATTTTTTTATTACCATTTCTAGTACCTAAGTTCAGAATATATAAATTAAACAACATTCATTTTGTCTTATGTCTTCTCTCATTGCAAGCTTGTATTTACAAAGTGTCCAAAGGAGAAAAAATGCTATAAATTATGAATTGAGTTAAATGGTTCAATTGTTCATGGAGCATTTGGCAAACCTCGGCTGATTCTGTTATCTTCATCAAGTGAGATTAGATGAGCTACAAATTGGCTGAGATGTGCCAAATGGGTTCATGGGGGTTATCGTAATGACTGTAGAATCTTTCCGTCCGATTATATCAGACAGACAACTCAATCATTAATGTCTACTACAAGGTACCTGTATTGGCATATGATCCACTGATTTGCATAGAAAACTGATAATTAAATTTTCATCTCAAAATCTCAGACATATAAATACCTCCCACCTCATTTCTGCCTGTTCAATCAAACCAGTAGAGCTACAGTCTCGACAGAGACTTCTGGTTTTTTATAGGAGTAACATATAAAATAGTGACCTCAGGGGCTCTTTTTCTTCAAAAAATGATATTTTTTCTACGGGGGGGGGGGGGGGGGTCGGTTCATTTTCTGTCGTTGAAAAGTGACCCCCAGGTCATTATTCGATGGGGGTCATTATTCGTCTTTAATTTACACCAGGCGATTGCATGGCAAGTTTTAAACTAGTGGGTATTGTTTTTTTAACAAAAAACACATGTCTCCCCTTCTTTAACAACATTAACAAATGCAGTTTTACTATGAAGGTGAAAAAGAATAATGCAGTGCATCTTTCAAGTCTTTTATAGGATCTAAAGTTATTGTCTGGTCTTGCTTTTTTCTTAATTTAATCTTAAAAGAAGAAAATGGTCAAGGTCAAAAAAATTGATGTAGTGTATTTAGGCTTAAAGTTGTCTTTACTTGTCAAGAAAGGTATCAAGTTATCAATTCAAATATATTTCATATGAACGTTTGACCTTGACCTAATAATAATTGGATCAAGGTCAAAAATTTTCATCACATAATCTCTCCATCTCAGTGTCCTCTGCATGTTACAAGTTTGAAGTCTAAATGTCAAAAGATTCTCAAGTTATGTTCAAAACATGTTTTTTTTCTCTATTTGACCTTGGGTCAAGGTCAAAGTCCTTGTGCACTAGATCTTGTATTTAATGTCTTCTTTCTATGTTACATGTTTGAAGTCCTAATATCAAAGGGTATTCAAGCTATGGCCTAAACTCAATTTAGATGTGAAAATTTGACCTTGACCTAATAATATTGGATCAAGGTCATATAATATGATCACATAAACTTTCTCCAATGTGTCCTCTGCATGTTCCCAGTTTGAAGTCTAAATCTCAAAGATATCTCAAGTAGTGGTCAAATCATGTTTTTCTTTATTTGACCTTGAACAAAAAAAGGGTCAAGGTCAAAGTTCTTGTGCACTGCATCATGTATTTAATGTCTCCCTTCTATGTTTTAAGTTTGAAGTCCTAATATCAAATGGTATTCAAGCTATGGCCTAAACTCTATTTTGTTGTGAAAGTTTGACCTTGACCCAATAAACATTGGATCAAGGTCAAAAATTTTGATCACATACACCTTTCTCCTATGTGTCTTCTGCATATTCCAAGTTTGAAGTCTAAATGTCTAAGGTATCTAAAGTTATGTTAAAATCATGTTTTTTCTCTATTTGACCTTGAACATAGAAAGGGGTCAAGGTCAAAGTTTAGGTGCACTACATCTTGTATTTAATGTCTTCTTTCTATATTTCAAGTTTGAAGTCCTAATATTAAAGGGTACTCAAGCTATTGCCAAAACTCTATTTTAATGTAAAAGTTTGACCTTGACCTTATATATAGACCAAGGTCAAATATTTTGGAGGCGGACACTCCGCCTCAAGGTCATCTATCTAAGTTCCAAGTATGAAGTCTTCAGGTCAAAGGGTATTCAAGTTACGGCCTGGACAAAATTTGGATGAAGAAGAATAATAATAAGAAGAAGAATAAGAATAAGAAGAATAAGAAGAATAAGAAGAATAAGAAAATCGACAAAAACAATATGTCTCCCCTTCGGAAGGGGAGACATAATAATTTGTTCTCGTCTTCGTCTGTACTTTCTTCGACTTTAGTACAAGTCATGAGCATGATGAGAGGGGTTGCAGTAATCTCAGGTTTAGGATTGTGCAGACAAAACAAAAGAATGCTGGGGTTTTCAGTGATATTTTCTATTTTACTGCTACATAATATGTCTCAATGCTGCAACTCGATTGTTTCAAAATCGAATTCATCTAACTCCATTTCTAAACCAAACTGAAAGTAACTAAACTAATGTTGGCTCTCATAACTAGCCATTGTAAGGAAATATACATCACATTTGCAGACGATTGTGTATACATACGGTTATGATAGAAACGAAATGAAACTAAAAATGACAACAAAATGAACATTTGTGTTTCATATTTTATTAAAGTTTCGACTGACATGTAAATAAGCACTGTCAAAATACGTATATTTACATTTAGAAGTACTTTAAAAAGTAGTCTAAAGAATATTTACATTCATACGCAGGCAGAATACTTTGAGAAAAGCCCGTATATTACTGGGTTAGGAATTGACAGGTTTACGGAGTAATTATGTCAGTGTTTTTTACATGTATAAGAAATGAAGATGGAATCTTTGGTGGATGTAAAATACTAGTAATGACTAACATGTTTCTAGTTGCCAATGGTTTAAGTCCGATATTTGCTTTTTATTTGAAATTCTTGAAACTATGAATTTCTGAACAAGTTTGATTGGCACACATTCCTCATCGTCTCAAGCCACGGTCCGGAGTCCGCATATATAGCTCTCCCCCAGATAGGAGAGGAGTGTACATTTTGGCCGTGGTTTGCGACGATACACATTCCTGTACTTTTGTAAAGCGTTATTTATTCCGTATGTTGACAAAATGTCGAAAATTTCCTGTATTTAAGGGTCCTCCACACCATGTGACTTGTGACGTATATAGAGAAAAAATACTTTTACTTCCGGTTCTATCGAATTTATACACGAACGATTTGGCCTAGCACCGTTTGTAAACAATGAACACATGACATGATCACGGTGTGATCGATGGAAAATGATGTGCGGGTTTTTTTTTTTAAAATAAAAGAACAACAGACGTCTTGGATTATGTTACATAATAATTCGTAAACAGCAGGTACCGGTGGGTATGACGAGAAACGTTTAGATTTACTTTCAGGCTAATCAACCGAGTCTGTTTTGATAGTTGAAATTTCGGCACACTAATTTGTGCGTTTCAAAAATGATTTATCTCATTGTGTGTTTATACATACTGAGAAAATAGTGTGCGTTTCTAGTTTTCCTCTTTTATATTTGTCCAGTTCAGTGGCCAGTAATTACTAAATATACATAATAAGGCGACGTATGCGTATACTTGCCAAAGTTTTTGAGTCCCGGGCAACAGGAAAGATAACTCCAAAAAGGAACTTTGATACCAAAGATTTTGAAAATGTTTTTTCTACATCAGTGCATTTAATTTTAATTCAATTTTTTGATGTAATCTAATTCATTAATATTTCTTTTCTACAAAAGGAGTCCTTATTGATTTTTCTCGAGATGTATTTCAGAGAAAATGAGTTTTATGTATTTTTTATATATAAAATAAATTTCTGAAAAAAATATGTTGATCGATAAAATTAAGTTTTTATGGTTATTCTGTGAGCTTAAAAATATACGAAAGGGTAAGACAGAATTTGTTGTGCTAAGTATGAAAACGCCTTGGGAAAAATTTCTTGAAACTTATGAAATTTTTATTTTAAAAAATCCGTATAAATTACATTTTAATCCCTGGACAGTTTCTGAAGGTTGATATGCTTGTAAAAAGTAATGCTCAATAATATGAGAACATAAGCTGTGGGTGTGTGGAGGACCCTTAATGAACATTATTAAAACTTTAATCCGGAACATTCATAATATACTTGTTAAAAAAGTAACAAATCAAGATGGTCGACTCGTCTACAGTGATTTTTGTCGTATATCAACAAATTGAACACACTTGGTAACGCAATAACAATTGTTAAACAACAATAGAGCTCATGCCCATGTTTATCAACGCAGATGTTGGATCTTATATTACATTGTGATATTAAATTTTAAGAATATGTCTGAACAGGTATTTGTTCATGAAAGCACTTACACTTACATATTTTCATATAAATTAAATTTGAGAACAAACCGGCAATATATGAAAATGTCCTTTCCTTATTGGCTCATGCTCTGCAAATTAAATCACTTTTGAACATATATTTTAACCCAAAAAATAAAGCAGAGGCTGATATTCCCCTTGATTTTCTCAATTTATTTTCCCAAGAGTTGAGTTATGTGTTTTGATATTAAGTATCTCAGGACAGTCTCTATGAGGACACTGTTAGTTGCAATTGAAGGTCCTCCTAAGCTAAATTGTCATTATAGCGAAGCTTCATTTTCACAAAAAGGAAAATCGTAAAGTATAGTAGATATATTGAAAAAATTATTAAGATACTGAAAAATATAAAAATACCAGTTTTAAGAGCTGGGATGTATTTAGAATTATTAATTGACGTAAAGTAATTACTAGTACATAAAGAACGACTAGAGTGAGCATTCCTCTCGCTTGATGTGTATTTACCACCAATTCTCTTGGTTATAGGTGATATGTCGTAGTTTTGATTCAATTAACTGGTGCTTGGGTAGATTCTGGGATTCCTTTGGCCGGGGAAACAGTTGATGGTTTATCTAAATTACAGATTTTAAAATTTCGAGTGTTTTCTAAACTTTTTTTCTTCAAAATGTAATGTTTCATAATAGGTTGACTTAACTGAAATATCTTGCATTCTTACCTAGTTGACATTTGTTGCCTTCACATGTGCATCCGATAACAGGGTTACATGACAAGTGTCGCTCACAAGAACATCGATTCTGACAAAATCTGCCATACCATCCAATGGGACATTTCACTCCACAATTTTCTCCCATCGAGCCCGGTGGACATTCTAAGTATTATATGAAAATATATACAGTTCATTTGTGAATGACGACTAAAAGTAGTTATCATCCACATTTGAATCAAAACCTACTTCAAAGGACATAAAACAAAGAGACAGACCTTCACACTCGTCTCCATTTAGTCTGTAGTTGGGACAGCAGTGTTTTTTATCAGTTTTATTAAATAAAAATTATTTTGTTTTGAGTAGTTTTTGCAATAGATATTTAAAAAAAAATAGAAATAGAAAAGAAAAAATAGAAAAAATGTATTTTTACAGTTTGAAAAGATTAAATTTCTAAACTGTCCTACCCTTGTTGTGTACATTCACCAGGAGGGATAATCCTTGCGTGTAGTTTTCTGAACAAAAAGCGGTGTTTACCTTCCAAAAGAACAAATGTAAAGATAATCTGTATGAACGTTGCCACAATCTTTATATATGAACATCCGTTAGAAAAAAATTTTTTTACACCTAGGCATTAATTGTGCATGAATCTGAGATATCCATGCATTTACAATCAAATTTCACGGTGCATTTTCACTGGATATACGACTCGTTTGCTATTAGTTATCATCAATATATATATATATTATTATAACAGTAACTTGATCCAAAGGGTCGTATCACGTCAAGTTGACAGGCGCGGATCATCAGATCTAACGAGACGCGAAGCGTCGAGTTTGATCTTATGATCCGCGCCTGTCAACGAGACGTGATACGGCTCTTCGGATCAAGTTACTGCTATAATGATAAATTTATTATATACCCCCTTATAACTAGCTAAACATAGCAAAATAAAACTTTTTATTATATACCCATCAATTTCCTTGTTTTTGTTACTGTTAATTTTACAGAGTTTGATTCGATTTTCCGGATCACCACACTGTGGTTTTCTGAATCCATATCACCACTCTCTGAAACTGATGACGTAGTACGCAAAAACATGACGTTATTTTTCTTGCGCGTTAAAAAGTCCCTTGTCATTATGCTTTGTTTTATGGATAAATTATATACAACTGATCTCTAAAGTTTTATTCTGCTCTATTTAGCTAGTTATAAGGGGGTATATAATAAATTTATCATTATAACAGTAACTTGATCCGAATAGCCGTATCACGTCTCGTTGACAGGCGCGGATCATCAGATCAAACTCGACGTGTAGCGTCTCGTTAGATCTGATTATCCGCTCCTGTCAACTCGACGTGATACGACCCTTCGGATCAAGTCACTGTTATTGTAATATATATAGAGATCAATTGTATAATATTTATCCATAAACAAAGCATAATAACAATGGACTTTTTAACGCGCAAGAAAAATAACGTCATGTTTTTGCGTACTACGTCATCAGTTTCAGAGAGTGGTGATATGGATTCAGAAAACCACAGTGTGGTGATCCGGAAAGTCGGATCACGACGTCACGTGATTCCACTAATTCTACAGTAAAATTGAGTGATACACGTTAGGTATATAACAAGAGGCCCATGGGCCTTATAGGTCACCTGAGCACCATGCAACAACTTTGCAACGAATGACTTTGGTTCATGTTTTAAACTAGACATCATGGCATTCACAATTTTGAAAGAGGCACCAATGCTAATCATAAACATACACTTAGCATGTTTATTTTGGTTACTTAATACCCATAGACAGAGCAGGGGAACAAAAAAATGTATCCAAACTAATCAGTAATATTAAGCAATAATCAGTAGTGCCACTACCTTGGTCCACACATTTCACAATTTTGGAAAAGGCGCCATGTTTGATTAATAGAAAGGAGAAGATTTCAATCAATTAATTCATTTTCACTATATAAGTAGAGCCCCCCCCCCCTCTATGGTACCCCTGACCCAGGGGCGTTGAAATTCACAATTCAGGAAGAATGGCCCTTGCTCATCATAGTTATATAGGTAGTTCATCTGCTTAATACCCAGGAGCAGAGAAGAAGATTTTCAAACAATTTCTGCATTTTCTCTATTAAACCAATAGAGCCCCGCCCTAACAACAGAACCCCTGACACTGGGGCCATGAAATTCACAAAGGCATTCTTCCAAATCATTACTATGTTCTTAGTTAGTTTATTTAATACCCAGGAACAGAGAAGAAACTTTTTCAAGAAATAATGTATTTTCACTATATAATCAATAGAGCCCCACCCTAAGACCAGAACCCCTGACCCTGGGGCCATAAAAATTCACAATTTTTGAAGAGACATTCTTGCTCATCATAACTATGTACTTAGTTAATTTATTTAATACTCAGGAGCAGAGAAGATTTTCAAAGAATTAATATATTTTCACTATATAATCAACAGAGCCTCGCCCTAACACTTGAACCACTGACCCTGAGGCCATAAAATTCACAATTTTGGAAGAAGCATTCTTGCTCATCAAAACTATATAATTAGTTAATTCTTTGAATACCCACTACCCAGCAGTAGAGAAGAATATTTT